>NC_043706.1:3116822-3118164 GCF_006229205.1 Suricata suricatta
CAAGTGCGCACAGAGGGAAGGTCATGGGGGACGCAGGGACCAGGCAGCCACCTGCACGCCGAGAGGCCCCGCCAGAAAGCAATCCTGCAGGCGCACAGACCTGGGCCTTGGTTTGTATGCGCTCCCAGACGGGAGCCAGTTTGGAACGCAGAGAAGTCCAGTTTCCCTTGAGAAGGACCACTGACACACTGACAAAAATGTATACGGCTACTCCTCCTCGGAGCCTTTCCTGAAAGGACCTGCGTCCATTTACCAAAGTGACTGTGCATTAAGGAAAAGGAAATGGAATTTGGGGATTGCAGGAAAACGGCTCTGAGCTGGCATTAATCTCAAGAGACACGAAACATCACTGCTGCCCACTGAGCAAGGGAGAGACTCTATGAAGTTTTGCTTCCTTTCCAAGTCTCTAGACCTACCCTGAGCCCATTTCCCTAATTCCAGGCAGTAATTTAATGTTATTTCTGTGGCTCATGGAGTGAACGCTATGATGGCAGAAAAGGCCAAGTGGAAGCCACTAGAAACTCCTCTAATGATGCCGATAGTAAACCAGAAGCAATACTGGAGTTCTTGGGGTGGGGGTCCCAGTGAATGGAGCCAACATGAGGGACCGGACAGGTGCAGGGCAGAGACGGCCTCCGTATCTCTGTTCCACGCACTTATGTAATTGGAGAAGAGAGGTCGCTCGTGGAGCATGACCATGAACTACTGTGAACAGATATAAATGCAGTCGGAGGATTATTGCAATTGCATCTGCCGTTCCAGACGTCACTTCATCCGTGGAGAAAATTAACGCAGGCCCCTGGCATGCGGCTCAGCAGGGTGGGTGCTGTGTTCTCCGGTCCTGATCGCCGCGCCCAGCGGAAGCGGTGGACTTTCAGCCGGCTCAGCCAGCAGCACCCTTGTCTCCCCACCTCAGGGGTCCAATCCCATGTCATAAATTAGGCACAGAGACCTTTCCCACCTCGCCGTGCTCTAAAGTTGAAAGCTGACTCTTGTTTCAAACAGGGACATTTCAGGCAAATGTATATGATGCAGACTGATCACAAGGCGCATGGGGCTGCCTGTTCTGAACTGGCTCTGTCTCATGGGCCTCATCCGTGTCTCCAGCCCAGTCTCAGTCCGGTCGGGCTGCCCTTTTGGGCTGCTATGACAAGGTCCCGGAGACTGGGTGGCTTGAATGACAAGCATTTGTCTCTGGAAGTTCTGGACGCTGGGAAGTCCCCGCTCAAGGCAGAAGCAGATTCTGAATCTGCTGGAAGTTTTCTTCCTGGCTTCGTGGCTCATAGAGGGCAGGCTTCTCTCTGTGTCTGCACAAGAAGGCATGGGTGAGCAGACTCTCCAG
>NC_043706.1:3118264-3121257 GCF_006229205.1 Suricata suricatta
CAACACTTGAGGACCGTGACCTCCAGCCACCCACACTTACCACTGTCCTGGGCAGCAGAGGCCAAGCAGGAAGCCGGGACTGGCACCCCACCCAGCAGTGTCTGTCCCTCTCCCTGCCTGCTGGGGTGCCCTTAGAGGAGCCTGGGGATGAGCAGGACTTCCGTCATTACCCAGTGGTACCTGGGTCCTGCCTCCCTCCATCTCTGGGCCGGTGGAGAGCTCCTGGGAGCCAGATTCTGGCCGCCTGCCAGCAGAGATAAGATGCCCCCCAGTGCCGGTATCCGCGGAGGCCGGGTGGGGGTCCTGGAATTCCGGGGTGCCCGCCTGGCAATGATGACACATGGTCCCCCCGCTCCCCTTGGGGGAGAGAAAGCCACTAAAACAGAGAGTTTAAGTAAGAGCCAGAGTCTTGTTTCACAGTCTTCATCCACAACCAATCTGTGAGTCCCACTTCCCTCCTCTGCTCAAGGTCACTACGCTTTGTAGTGTCAGGTCCTGTTAGTGATGGCTTTGCTCACGTCTGGGCATCAGCACCTAGCCACCAATACACAGAACATGAGCACTCATCTGCTGTCCCTGAATGATTCAGATACAGACTTCTTTGACTTACTGCTCAAAATCCCTTCACGTGACTTTTGTGTGAGCTTTGGGTGAATGATGGGAGGTAGCGTAACGCTTTCAACTTCTGTTAAAAACAATGTAAGTTTTCCCAGCCCCCGTGGCTTCAGAGAGATTAGTGCACAGGAGAGAATCCTAATGGGAGTAGTCGATTTATATAAATTATACCAGATTTGTTTACTTTTTAAAATTTATCTCATGTTCCTTAGAGATCAATGCTCACATGTGTGGGAATTTAAGCCAAGCCATTTGAAACCATGTAAAGACACACTAGAAATCTTGCATAAAACCAACTTGAATATGTGTTTTATTTCCCTGCTTGAGATTGAAAGAACAAATTGTCCATTCATTGTCCCGTATTCAAAATTGGTTGACTGGCAACTTGTTGAGGCACGGCGGATGCTCTGATGGTGAGAAGAGGAAACAAGTGTCCAGGAGATGATGGAGAAGCAGATGGGAATGCGCGGGGACAGCGAACTTCTGTCACTTGATCCAAATGACAAATATACAGTGAGACCAAGTGCCAAATCTTACATCCCATTCAGCTTGCTTTTTCTTCTAGTTTGTTTATTTTTGAAAGAGAGAAACAGAGAGGCAGACAGAGAGAAAGAGAGAGAGAGAGAGACAGAAAGAGAGAGAGAGAGAGAGAGAGAGAGAGAGAGAGAGAGAGAGAGAATCCCAAGCTCACTGCACATAGCCTGATGTGGGGCTCGAACCCACAAACCATGAGATCATGACTTGAGCCGAAATCGAGTTGGATACTTAACCGACTGAGCCACCCAGGTGCCCCTCCACCTGTTTTGATGCCCGCATTCAGACTCCACCACTCTCCACCATTTATTAGTCGTTATGGGAAGAAAATTCTGCACTCCACAGTTTCCAAGACCAAATTTAAGATACTCTGTGAGGCCACACCGGGAGTGATTTTTTTGTACAAACGTTTACATGGGCCAGCCCTTAATGTTAGACTTTCTCTACAGAAGACCCCCTGTCACCTCCTGACCTCAGAGTCCTTATTTCCTGTTGACTCCAAGGTTTGCATTTTTCTCCATTGCCTGACTTCTAAACTTGACCATTCCACAGTACGCTCTACCAAGCTAATCTTCAGCACAGCTGGTGACAATACGCTCCAAAATTACAGAAAGGGAGAAGAGTTCTAACACAGACTCTTCTGTTTAAGCAGATGGCTATGAACCCAGAATACAGAGGTTTTCCATGACACATAGTTTACGTGCTTTCACTGAGCAATGCTGCTAATCTGTCCTGATCGTTTGCACAGAAAATACATCAGCACCAGACCTGAAGAACAAGAGAAGATCCTTCTTAAGGTAAAACAAAGATACTGCCTATGTGGAAAACACCATGCCTACACTTAGACAACTAATCATATATTCTACATAGCACCCATGTATGGGTGCTATTAAATGTTAAGCTCTGGGAGGTGGTGGGGAGGGACCATGTGTGTCTTTGGGCCGTTATTGGCTGCCAGAGTGACTGCTAGACTGGATCACGGCAGGATGTCCATAAACGCTTGTGAAGTCAGTGAACAGTATTATGGGTAACTTTCTGAAATGTGTCCTAAATTCCACATGACATTCTTTTGTCCCTCCCAGGTACCCAGAAATCTCATCCAGAAGTCTAAGTAAAGCCTGGCAATGCACCTGTAAGTGGCCAGCCATTTCACTTCTGGAAATTTCCATGGCAGCATTTGATGAGGATGATGATGATGATGATGATGATTTCTAATGTTCCCAACTTTAGTATAAGAACAATCATGGCTGTCTCTTAATATCAATTGAATAAATGAAGTGTAATGGAAAGTTTACTTGAAACAGCACACAATCACATGGCACAAAGTAGGCCCTCGAATGGGTAGTTTCTTTATTGAGAGTGACTAGGCTGTTGCCATATTTATTTTAAAGGAACTCGCTTCAGGGATGACAGAAGCAATTTTGGCACAGAAATCTGGAAGCATTTGGTTAGGCTGTGCAAAGTTGCAACAGAGTCTCCCTCTCAACCTGCTAATGAAAGCAAGCCTGTAAACTTCAGAATGTCGGGTTTTCTGAACACATCAGGGAGTCGAGGGTACAAAAGAACCTAAAGAGACTGAACTCCAGAAAGAGGCCTTTGTAGGATAAAAACGACCTCTGGTCACCTTGATCCCTGGCAGACTGGAGGAGGAGCAAAGGAAGAGAAAACTGTGAAGACCCGATTGGAGAGATTGGAAGAAAATCTAAGAGATTTTTAAAGTTTGTTTGGTGGTTTGCTTGACCCAAGCAGAGAATTCCAAGTAGCCAAAACCACTGCCACTGTCTCTGCTGTCGGAGAGCAAGCCAAAAAGGAGGCTAGGGAAAAGGCTAGAAAGTGGAGGGAAA
>NC_043706.1:3121357-3144422 GCF_006229205.1 Suricata suricatta
GGGACCACGGAGAGCAGAAAGTCCTGGTATTTCAATTCAACTCCCACTGAATTTTTACTACAGGACAAAGCAAATGAAGGCAACTTCCTAGTTCGGGTGGAGGACGCGGACTCAAAGTTAAAGAAATGCGCCAAAGGAACATGGTCTTACAGCTTTTATTTTTAAATTAAAACCACAATTTATAAATTGCATGATGGAATGTAAATAAATAGTTGATCCGCCTTGTTGAAAGATACAGCTTTCCTTTCTCAAATAGAAAAAAAAGTGCCTTTGGAGTAATCAGATACATGTGTGTATAAAGTGGGTCAATGAACTTTAAGAAGCAAGAACGAGTAGTAAGAAGAGAAATGGGAGGGCTTAGGGTCCAACCGAGGAAGGAGGACCAGCGGAGGGTGGGTCTGCGGCTGCGCGGCTCCCTGACACCTGCCGGCAGGTGGGTCCGGCCGCGCTGAGGGACGCGCGCTCCGGGGGGACAAAAGTTTCCCGCCTCCCTTCTCGGAGTAGACCCTCTCTCAGGCCCAGATAACAGCCCAAACTGTGAACTCGCCCAGGTCTCGACTTCTTTTGTCATGGATTTGGGGTGTCTGATTTCTCGGGGGAAGGAGAAGGGTCAGAGGCTCTGGAGAGGGGCGGGACCCACAGGCCTTCCTTCCCGCCGACGCCAGCGCAGCTCTCGGGCGCCACCACGCGGCCCCGAAGCCGCACTGCAGCTCCAGACTCGGGGCCGGGCAGCGCGGCGTGCGGAGTCCCGGACCCCCAGGATCTGGGCGGAGCCGACCTGCTCCAACCGTCCCCGGGGGCCGGGAGTGTGCGCTGAGCTGCGGCCCCTCCCGGGCTGGGTAGGACAGAGGAAGCCCCGCTCGGCGCCGTCTGTGTGCTTCTGCAGTTTGGGACGGACTGAGTTCTCCCGGGAAGAAACCCAGCTCAGCTGTGTCGGCCCTGGGACGTCTCTTTTCCCTTTCTTTACAGTGGGAAAGGTGCTCGTCGCCCTTGGTTCGTTATCACTTCAATATGGGTAAGTAAAGTGGCTACTCCAAGCCGGGCCGGTTAGCTCAGTTGGTTAGAGCGTGGTGCTAATAACGCCAAGGTCGCGGGTTCGATCCCCGTACGGGCCACAGGGAGCACTGCTTTTCCTTTTGCAACCACCCCGTCACGCGGAATCTGCAGCCTTCCACCCGGTTACAGAGTCCCACGTCACCACTGCCGAGCGGTGCTTTTGGAAGCCTTGCTTTTGTGAAAGAAGCAATGGCGTCCTAGAGTTCGGACGGAAGGGCTTGTAAAGGAAACGGAGGCAGGGGACTCGTGGCGGGGGGCGGTAGGCACTGTCAGAGGGCCTGCGCCCCTGGGGAGAGCCTGCCCCGCGGCAGTCCGGACTCCTGCGGGTGCTCGCTCCGCCTCCCGGCAGGTGGAAGCCCGGGGGGGGGGGGTGCCCCGGGCCCGGAAATAACCGGAGCCCACGTCCTGGCCGCGCACGCTCAGCAGGCGCGTGGGAAGCCTCGGGCCGCCCCGGGTCCTAGCGCCGGCCTCGTCCTCTTCGTAGGTCCTGCCCCGGGTCCTAGCGCCCGCCACATCCTTTCCCGGATTTCCTCCCACCTGCTGCTGCTCCTCGTGGCTCGCTCTGATCCGCCAGCTGCCCCCGTGCTCCGCGCTTCCCCCTGCTTCTGAGTACGGCGCAACCACGAAAGTGACATTAGCCATACCGATTAAATTAAATAGTAACTTAAGTGGTGCCTCGAGCGTGGGGCCGGGGACGTAGGAGATGCTCAATGCAGCCCAGAAAGCAGGGCTTCGTCTGTGTGGTCAGTGCTGCATCCTCTAAGTCAAGCACAGTGACAGGCTCAAAGTTAAAGGCTGCAAACCCTATTTTAAAAAGCTAATAAAGAATATTCAGTATTCATTGTATATTAAATACTGCACCCACAGATCTGAAGTACAAGGACACCCAGGCCGATGCTGACCTGGAGAAGGAAGGAGGCCGCCCACCAGCGGTCGCGGACCTGCGGACCTGCGCTGGCCTGCAGCCTGCGAGGGGACGGAGGTCTCAGCCCCGCGCCCACAGCGCGGAGCCCGGCCCCTCTACCCCTTCCTGCGAGCCTGAGGAGCCTCCTGGTTTCTGCTTGGCTCAATAAGGTAATACCTTCAGTGGTCAGTAACTACGCCGACTCCTTCTCCGGAACTGCCCCTCCCTCTGCCACCTGTCACTACTGTCCCCTCTGGAAGTGCTGTGCTCACTGTCTCCGGTATTCTCCCCGAGTCTCTTCATGTGTATAGCTGTAAATATGAATATGCATTTTCCCTCCAGGCGACATGAGGGGGCCCGTTGTGTGCACGGTTTTGCAACTGCTTTTGTCCACTTGCTGTATCTTGGAGTGTCTACTAGCAGCACGGCAGAGCGTCACATGGCCTAGTCACTGGTCTAGACGAAGCAGACACAGAGCCCATTTTCAGCTGACTTGGTCCAGCTAGCCGGAAGTTGAATAACTTTCCAATCCGTTTCTCCCCTGACGCAGGAGGTATGCAAGCAGGGCTGCAGAGAGAGCAGGGAGAAGACAGCTTCGATTTTCTGTGATAATGTGAATAAACACTCTCTGTGTGAAACCGTCAGGTATTTCAAATAGTGCCGAAGTAGGAGCACCAAAGCACAGGGTTGATCAAAGGAAATCATGTATAGAAATCAAAGGTGATTTTCAGAAAAAGGTAAAACGATGAGTCAGATATAAGAATGAGCATGTTGTTAGACAATAAGGTATTTTCAACGGTTTCAGTTCACAAAAGTGAAGTCTACTAAATTGTTACAACTCACGGCATGGATCCTTAAGAGGGAAGAGAAAGGGCTTCTTTGTGGATCTAGAAGGTGGACCATGGAGCAGCTTTCGAACGGTTCCAGGCAAAACTAGCAGTCAGCCTGCAGTTAGTCCTATGTAATTCCTGTTCCACTAGATCTCGAGGTAACAGGCACCCGGGTCAATGAAAATGGTTTTCAGTTTCTATAGGAGAAAAGCCCTTCTCTGCCCCACCCCCGGGGGCAGTGTTTCTTGGGACAGCTAGTGAATCTGATTCTTACTGGAATCTTTGGAGAGAGAAATAGCTTCATGGACTACGTCCAGTCGCAGTGTTTACAGTGCAGAGTGTTTCCAAGGCTGCGGGCCAGAGGGCCTCTCCGTGGTAATGGTGCACCTCCAGGAGGGGCTCCGGGTGTCTCCCAACATTTCCAGGACACTGTCCTGGGGGGCGGCCGCTCGCCTCTCCAGGAAGGCCACAGAAGTTACTGTTCTTTCTTCAGCTTTGCTGTAAACGACGAGTGAGATTGTCATAGTTTTGCCGTCACTTTGTGCTGCCATCTATGCACGCAGACATGTTAACGCTTAGCAGAACGTGTTCTCTCTCTTCTGTTGATAAGGACGCATCTCCCTGTGGGCAGAGTCATTCCATCGCCCCGACACAGGTTCAGGAACTCGTGTGCTTCTGGGGCAGAGTTCTGGAAACCCAGGCTCGGTAGGATGGTTGTGGTGGTGACGTTGCAGCCAGGCCGTCAGGAGTCTGGAAGCAAGTGTCGCTGTTGGCAGCATCTCCCGGGGGCTCTGAGGGCTCTGAAACGCCTGTCCTGTGTTGAAGGTAAAGCTCTCTGGGCTGTGGCCGATTGCAAGTGCTATCAGGGATGTGAGGTCAAGCAAGATAACTATGTAAAGATGCCAGAAGGCTTAAGGGGGTTGTAATTAGTTTATTATGATTAAAAAAAATTATAGTATTTATTTTTGAGACAGAGAGAACAGAGTATGAGAAGGGGAGAGGCAGAGAGACAGACACAGAATCTGAAGCAGGTTCCGGGCTCTGAGCTGTCAGCCCAGAACCCAACACAGGGCTCGAACCTACAAACCGTGAGATCATGACCCGAGCTGAAGTTGGCCACCAAACCAACTGAGCCGCCCAGGTGCCCTAACTTATTATGATTTTCAAAAGCAAAAGATGTGAAAATTCATAACAAGGGTAATACCACTAAGGAGTTTTAGTTGTTTCTGTGATCTGCGAAGCAGGACGACCGAGGCCATCCAAAATATGTTTTAGATGAAGTAGCTGCAGACATAATGACTCATCACATTGAAAACACTGCATCTGATTTAGAGAAGTGGATGAACATAATTTCCACAGAGAAAAAGTCTTGAAGCAGATGTATGATAATCCTGAGGTACAATACGCCTCAAATACACAAATCACATCGTAAGAATCTATCAGCAATAGGAAACAGGATTTTGGTAAGACTGGAGTAAGTTCTACACGTTTATATATAATAAGACTCCAGAGGTAAGTGATGTAAACCCCCATTTGAAACTCAGAAGTCCAGGAGATGCTAGATTCAAATTAAAACCGTGAGGTTGACACCAAGTTAACATTTAAAGAAATAGCTAAAATCAGGCCCGATTACACTCTCCCGTGGTTGTCTAATGGCAGGCGAACAGCACCAGCACCATGTGTGTTGGTAGAAGCATGTCATGGACAGTGAGGGTGTAGACAGTCTCCAGGAACTTCCCATTCGGTGTGCAATTTCTGAAATACTTACAGTCAGATTTCACCCGTGCAGATGTGACTTAGGGAAGACTGAGCCTTCCTCCTCCTCGTCCCCCTCCCCTCCCCCTCCCTCCCCCCAATTGTCAGCTCTTCCCGTGCAGCATTTCAGTAATAACATCAAACAGCCCGCTTCTCCTCAGCTTCCCACTTTTTGCAAAGGGGGAAAGAACAAACCGTTAGGACTCTCCAGGCACCTGCCGGGAAGTCTCCGCAGTGGCTGTAGGTGGAGCCAGGTGGGGTAGGTACCCTGACAGCTTCATTCGACATTTAGGATTTACCTTAGGGAAGGTAAAAATTAAAAAGCTCTCAGGACATGTGAACACTTAGAGGAATTGGATCATGATTGCTGGAGAAAATAGTCACAACAAAACATCTAAAACTAAGCACAGAAGGCAACATGACTGTAAAGGACTTTTGCTCATTCCTGCGTAAGAAACCTTTGTTTTCTTCAGTAAAGACACAATCGGCATAAACTAGAAAAGGTTATTCTGCTAAAGACCGGATATTTGCTATTGGAGAAGATGACGCAGGGGGTCACGTGATGAGTAAAGGCGACAAGCAGTGAGCCAAACAGACAAACAGATCAACTTACCGATAACCCACAACCCTCGGACCAACTGAGACAAACAGATCAAAGTGAAGCAGGCCTTCCCAGATTTTAATACATTTAATGGCTTTTCAAACTCAGGTATTATACATGAAGTTAAATAAAATTAATTTTTGAATTTCGCCCTTCCTCATGTTTTTCCACACCCTGGGCGCTCAGTTGGTTACGTGGTCGACTTCGGCTCAGGTCGTGATCTTGTGGTTCATGAGTTCGAGCCCTATTGGGCTCTGGCTGACAGCCTTTAGCCTGCTTCAGAGTCTGTGTTTCCCCCTCTCTCTGCCCCTCCCCTGCTCGCACTCTGTCTCTCAAAAATAAATAAACATTAAAAATAAATAAAGCGGAATGTCCGAAGTGTTGATAATGGAACAGACACTCCAAGTTTGGATTTTGGATACTTTAACTTCAATTGTTGGCAATGTTTAACTTCAGTTGTTTACAATGTTTTCCAACCGCAGCTTTCCAGCATGAAGGGCCCTCAGGCTCAGGCTTCTGACCTCACTCGCGGCGGAACCTTCTGGAACACTAAAGAATAAGACAAGGAGCAGGATGCTCTTGCGATGGATCCTCGGGGTGAGACATGTCTGCCCACTCCCGAGTGTGAATAAACCGGTAAAGGAAGGCGCAAGCAGATCAAGAGCCGTATTTCAGGATTTGATTCACAAACTGTTTAAAAACCGAGGCCGCTGCTTGTAAACTGTCAGATACTCTTATTTTCAAATGTGTTTCCGTTTGTCTGAAGCCTTTTTACTTGTTTATTCCGATCTGTCTTGCTTTCTTGGATTTGTTCTAATTGTTATCTTTCTAAGGAGCTTTCCTGTCCGTCCTCCAAAAAAACCCTTCACTGAATCTGTTATCTTGCAGAGCTTGAAATGCTGACACCGTCTCTGTGTCATGTTCTGTCATTGCTCCTGACTTCCTTCCTCCTTCTTTCTTAAATTTGGCAAAAGAGAGAGGAGAGAGGGTCCCGTTTCCTTGCCCCTCAGCCAGGCCGCGAGGCCGCCGGGCGGACACCGTGATGGCGGAGGAGGCCGGAAATCTGGAGTGAGTGTGGGGCTCGGGCAGCGGTCCGCGGGCCGAGTTTGGCCCTTGGTTTGTGAGTTCTACTTCCTGTTTCACACAAGTGTTGTCCGGGCCGCTTCCTGACAGGTACCTGGTGGCACGCCTGCTCCTCCCGGAGTTTCTGGAAGGGAACCGGCAGGAATCGCACTGGGCTGCGTGATGCACACGTTCCCAAGGTGTTTTCGGCCTTCACTCGCTTAGGTTCCAAGCAGAGGATCCTGCACAATTAAAGGTACTTGAGGCTTGGGACGGAGCGGAGGAAAGATGCTTCCCCTCTGCCTTTCTGAGGTCTTCACTGAGACCCGGTAATGAGCGCGTGAGAGGAGAAAGGCCGACCGGAGTCTGTGGACACGTTGGCCCAGGTGTGGGGGGGGGGCCGGGGGAAATGAGTGGCTGTCGCCGTGCTGGGAAGTCCAGCTTGGACGGCGTCTCCAGCAAAGAACGACAGATTTGTGGTGAAATCACGGCACAGAGGAACGCGTGTCCAGCCAAGGGCAGAGAGCAGGCCAGTCAGTCAAGTTTGTTGTTGGATTTCTGGGCTGTTGGGGCCTAAGGCTGTCTGGGGGTGAACCTCTGTCTTTCTTGGCAGGGGGGCGAGAAGGGGCCTCTTGGTAAACTTCTGTCCTAAGTCTTCTCTCTTGCCTTCAGCTCACAATAATCCTTGTGCCCAGGCAGCATATTTGGGGGTGGCCTAACCCACCACCTCGGGGTCTTTCTTGTCCACGTTCCTTTGGAGGTTGAGAGAGGGGAACTGCTATGGAAAAAAATGGGCTCAGGTTTGCTGCGGGTGTGAACCAGATTTCGGGCACCCTGCCAGGCCTCTTGCGCTAGGTGAACCCCACTCAGAACCTTCCAGATGTCTTTACATAAAATGGAAAAGCGCAGTGCGTAGGCCGGGGCTGCACAGATTCAGGAAAGCGCTGGTCTGTCTGTGGTCTCTCCCCCCCCTGAGCTCCAGCCTCCCCCCTGCCCGAGAGCTCATCTGATGCACAACTGTGGCACCTCCTGGGCCCGCACAAAACCTCAGTGGCCAGAGTCTGAGTCTGGCCTGTCTTCTCTTACTTGTTCTCAAAAAACAACCTGGGAGTCTGACTCCAGCCGGACGCCATGGCGCACCCTGCCTGACAGGGACAGCCACACTCCGACAGTCAGGCTCAGAGATCCTCGACGGAACCTCCAAGTCACAGCGTGAGTCCCTGCTTTCCGTCTCTGCTGCAGGATCCCCGTCACTCAGTTCTTAACCCAGTCTTACCTGTCACCAGCAAACCCGTCACTTTCTATCAGCTACAGAAACCTGACTCATTTTCCCTGCATCCCAGTCCCTCGTGATGGGACGCAATTACCTGGTAAGAGATTCTCTTTGCCTCAAATAACAATGGAGCGCAGGCTTTACCTGCTATGCAAACTCTCGAACGCATGCCCTACATATTTAGGGGCAACTTACACTCTTGAAAATAGAAAACCAAACAGTGAAGGCCCCGCTGGGATTCGAACCCAGGATCTCCTGTTTACTAGACAGGCGCTTTGACCAGCTAAGCCACGGAGCCCCTTTTTGAGTTTCTGTTCAGTTATATCATATTTATACCATTTTCTGCAAATTTTAGTGACTTGATTTTGTGACAAAGAGAAGATATCTGTGTTTCTGAGCTTGTACGGAAACAGAAACTTTAACATTTGAAGAAAATGCATTCTTCTATGCAGGGAAGGTTTAAAAATTTTCAAATTAAAAAAAAAAAAAAATGGGTTAAATTTCTATTTCCTGGTGACTGTCGCCATCTAGAGGACGTGTTGGTTATTGCAACACATTTTATTTTTATTTGGCCTTTAACTCCTTTTGTATGCAATGTGGAGTTACTAGCCAGTCGGGTACTTTCCTGGGTGTTGGGGATAGAACAGTGAAAAAAAAAATAGTAAAAATTTTTTTCTTACAGAATTTGTATCCTAGAGGGGGGTAAAGAAAGCAAGTTCAAACAATTTGCCCCACCCCCTCCCCACTCCCCTCCCCGCCCCCCGCCCCCCTCCCCCAGCCAGGCGCTGTCAGGCCCTCTCTTTCAAAGACAGTCTGGACCCCAACATATTTGTTGCTCGGTGTGGAGTTCTGCAGGAAGAAACTTTACTTCTAGTGCAGTCTTGTTCTGTTCAGTGATCGATCCACTGGGTTAAAACTGAGTTGATCTCTGTCTTTGTCAAGACAGAAAAACTGAGGCAGGGATACAGAGGAGAATATTGGGGTCCAGCGTGACAGGTAACCCCATGGGTGCTGTGGGATCTGGGCTTGGCACAGGGCAGGAGACCTTAGAGCCACACGACCTGTCCCCTGACAAGGTCTGGACCCATGGGCGAAAGCAGAGGGGGCCGCGGCAGCTTAGCGTGGAGAGCAGATGGATGGTCACCCGGAGACATTTAGGTGCCCGCCTCGTGCGTCCTGAGTGACGAGGACACACGCATCACGGGGCGGCCACGAAGGCCGAGACTCTGCAGGGGTGAGACATCACTTTGGAGATCTTGAGACGGACGGGTCTCTGTCCCTGCTTCCCTCTGGACCCGCCCCCGCCCCCGGCTCTCCCCAGCCAGTCCAGCCTGTACCTGACCTAGTTTGCCTTTTCCTGTAACACTCGGAGATGATGCTTTCCCTGTGTCCCCGCGTCCTGCTGCTGTTCCTCTCCTTACATAAGCTCATTTGTTTATGGCGCAGCATCTTGATCTGTATTTTTTGCAGAGCTGACATTTTGTCACACATATTATGCATTTACATAAATGGTATATTATCCATTTCATGCCTTTTAAAAGGATTATGACTATGTAAGCCAATTTGACAATAAATTATATTTTTAAAAACTCGTTATGACTTTAGATCCATCAAAGTTGTCCTGCACACATGAAATCATGGCCTCCGGTGCTGTATAAATTCCCATAGCGAGCGCGCCTGCTGTTCCCTCTCTTCCGTCCGGGTCTCACTCGGTTGCCTCCACTGCCCCCCCTCACCCCCCGATTCCAGCTAGTACCGGCTTTTCACTCACCCTCTTTACGTACGTGTTGGAAGATTTCGCCGGGATGCGCACGTCTGAGCGGAATGGCTAAGTCGTCTATTCCCCAGTCCACACCCCACCGCTCTGCCCTTCCCTGGTCTCTATGATCAGCACGACTCTGCTTTCTACTTGTAATCCAGTATGTGTAGAGCGAAGGATCTCATTGTTGTTGTTTTCAAATTTGCCTTCATGTTTCCTAAAGATGTTGAGCATTTGTTTATATGTTTGTTGGCCATTGGCATTACTTCTTACTGAGGCTGATGGTCTTTCATGCCGATGTGAGGGCTGCGCCGCGTACCGAGGTTATGAAGCTGCCGTGAGCTTGGATCTGACAGTATTGTCCGCCGTTGCGTCACCTGCTGACCTGCTGGTGGAGGAACCCAATGGCAGACTGTTGGTTTTGTTAAGGATGTATCTTTCCCCCACCCCACAGTTTGCATTTTTGAGGTTATGCTTAAAGGGCCTTACTCTGTTACTCAGTTAAAAAATGTTCTCCTAAGAAACAAAAGATGTGTACATTTTCTTTTTTACACGTGAGTTGTCGATCCATCGAGTTTCCTAGGTAAATGTATTGGTTTTTATATGACAATCCGTCGGAATTGTGTCTCCCAGTTCCTGGAGTTTTGGTTTGGTAAGGGTGTTGAGACGTGCACTTGCTCATGTAGTGTCCTGCGTTTCCTTTATCACATTTGTATGTAATTATGCATTTAATACAACTGTATGCTTCTCCTGTTAGAACATATGTGCACAAGGTCGGGGGAAGCCAGCAATGTCTCTAACCCCGGCCCAAGTCATAGCATGGAAAGAATGTATTTTATTTTGTAGTTTTGTTTATTTATTTTGAAAGAGAGAGAAAGAATCCCAAGCAGGCGCTGTGCTACTAGCCCGATGCGGGGCTTGATCCCACAAACCATGAGATCATGGACCTGAGTGAGGTGCTTAACCAGTTGGGCCACCCAGGGCCCCCTGTAAAGAGCATCTTTTAATAAAACACTTGTTTGAATTGTGTTTTACGAATTTGCCATCAGATAACTTTGCAAAGATTTGGTTTTTGTTTATATTCTTGTAAGCCTGGCCCCATGTTTCATAGACTTCTGAGGGCAGTCGTGGGCTCCCTAAACTGTACACAAGGTTTTGGTTCTTGTAAGAGAAAGGAGGAGGATGCCGATTCCCATCGCTGTGACAGAGGAGTGGGTCAAGTTCTGAACTTCAAGTTTGCGTGGGGCCAGCCCTTGCTTGTGGCTCAGAATCATGTCTTCTAATGGGTCCTTTTCAATCCCAACTGGAAACTCCTCTTACTGGTTCCAGAAAACCTAGGAGTTTCTGTTTTTGTTCTCAGGCTATTTGATTATTTTTGTCTCCTGTGATCCTGCGCCCGATGGCAAGAGCTGGGGGCAGACATCCCACCAGGCAGTGTGAAAGGGGGCGTGGTGGAATCTGTGCCCCGCCCTCGCCCACCATGGCTTTGGCACAAGCGTCCCAAGTCCATCGGTGTCAAGGTCTACTGTTGATTGACTCTAAGCAGAAATGAAAACTGAGAAGAGTGTGGGCAACACAAAGGGACACCCAGGATGACATTTTCCACAGACCACATCCTGGCCTGGTGGCCGAACTTCACCCATGACTGGACGTTCACTAAGGCTCCGGAGCGTGGGGCCCGGAGTTGGCAGGAGATTGCCAGACCTGTACGGTGTCAGAGGAAGGGAGAGACAGAGAAGGGGTGTGGAAGGGAGGTAAGATGCCTCTTCTAAGCTTTTACGGTTTCTGCCTGGGCCTACAAATGAAACTGATAGAAAACAGATTAATAGAAAAACGCAAAAGTCGTGAAGCAGTTTTTACGTGGTTGGGGGCCGCACACGAAGTTCAGACAAGCACTCAGAGCCGCGGCTCACCGCCAGGCCCAAAGTGAAGGCCTGGCAGGACCAAGGGGTGTGGCTGGGGCGGTTCACCGGGACCGTCGAGCGGGAACTCGGGGGCTCCCGTAACCAGAGTTGGTACAGATCTCTCAGGGCCTGGAAGCCCCTCTCCGGTGATAAGGGACCGTCCTCCTGGCCCAGGGAGGGGCCGCTCACACGGGAACCTCCGCCTGCTCTCGGGAAGGGAAAGGAAAGTGAGTGTGGTCCCTTCACCTCCTGTGTTTCCAGCGCCTTTAACTCAGAATAATCAACATGCCAGAGACGCATATTTGGGGGGCGTGCTCTGACCCCCTGTAACTGAGAACCTTTGTCTCCCGTCCTGGTGCATAAGTTGCCCAGCCCAGAGTTAGCAGCAATCCCGGCGGGCCGCTCTGAGCCGGGGGCAGGAAAGGCAGGTCAGGGCAGTGCTGCTAATCTGGTCCGTCGTTCCCCGGGGACGACGGGACAGTCACTGAGTCCCCGGCGTTAGCTGGAAAGTTCAGGGGAAGCGGCGAGCACGCAGGGGCTGCCGCAGACAACGCGGCCTGCAACAAGGGGATGGGTCTGGAGGAGCCCAGAAGCGCCCCGAGCGGGCAGCGAGCAAGAAGGCTGTTTCCCATAAGTTTTTCTCGAGTGTTCGCAGATGACTCCGCTCGAGGAAATGCCGAGCCCGGTGCGCGAGCGAGACGCGCGGGGTTGGGGGCGCGCAGCGCGGGGCCGCGAGGCCGAAGGAGCGGACGGGCTCGCTCAGCTTTCAACAGGACGATGGAGAGCGGGTTTCTTTCGACGTGTTCGCCCAGCGCCCTTCATATGGAGAGACAGGCAAGCCCCTGTCAGCTGGTGGTTCCATAGTGTAGTGGTTATCACGTCTGCTTTACACGCAGAAGGTCCTGGGTTCGATCCCCAGTGGAACCACTTCGAGTGGCGCTTCTTTTCACGTATGCTCGACGATGGGAGCGGACTTCCTTTTGGCTTTATTCTTAGCGTTTTTTTATATTTAATTTAATTTAATTTTTTTTTAAGTTCGGCTTCGAGAGCGCTGGTGGAAAACCAGAACTGCGGGCTGCTTGGGAGATTCCCCTTCATGCGGCGCCCAGCTGCAGGCGCGGGGAGCGGGTCAGGCGGACTCCGAAAGTCTCGTTCCTGCCACGTCCAGCCACCGTCAGAGGCTAAAAGGAACGGGCGTCCGGGAAACCTGAGGTTTCTCCCCCAAAACACCGAGCTCCCGATGTGCGAGGATTCCTAAAACCGCAAACCTGGGCGAGGGCTTCAGGTCCGCTGTGCGCAGCCTGGGCCTCCGGGCCGAGCCGACCCGCCTCTCGTCCGGAGCGCTGCAAACCAGGGACCCCGACCTCCCCGGGCCTCCCGGGCCGGCTCCAGTCCGCTGCCGCCGCAGACCCCGGAGTTGACCGTGCCCCGGCCAGTGCCCTGCTCCTGACTAGGAATAGAAAAGTCAGCATTGTTACGTATTTGAAGACTCCAGTACAGAAAGGTAATAAAAGACGGGGGGGGGGGGGGGGGGGGGGGAACGCTTGAGGGATCAAGGCTATTAAAGAAAGAACCATGCCGAGAATAAACGGGGCGTGCCCAGAGAGGTGGGAGACGGCACCGAACACCGAAACAGACACGGCCACGCGGGGGAGGAGGCTTCTGTGAAAGAAACATTAACAGACATGAAGAATTCAATAAGCAGATCATAAAGTGTGGTGGTGTCCTGGACGATCAAGCAAAAACCGAGTGCTGAAGGAGAGAGAAAAAACGATGGTAGAGGAAGAGACTAGTATGTGCAAAATCTAAACAGTACTCCTCCTAGAAATAATGGGGAGAGCACAAGGAAGACAAACCTCAAAAAATCAGGTACATATAACACCCGTACACAGAACAATTCCAGGTGGTCAGGGGTCGCTGGGTATTCAGTAAAAATAAAAATATTCTGATGCTTGACTATTGAGGAAACAGAAAAGAGCAGTATATTCTGGGGGGGGGGGGGGAGAAGAAGTCACAAAGTGAATCCCTTGACAGAAAAGCTGACTTTGCGAGATCGAGGCCAGAAGCTCGAAGAAAATGAAGCGATGGCTTCCAATTTCAGAGAAGACCAAGTCCAACCTAGAGTCCACTGAAACCCAAGTATCCATCAAGGATGAGTGTGAGAGACGTTTTCAAATGTACTTTGCCCTGTGAAATTTACCTTTAGTGCTGCCTTCCTCAGGGTCTATGCAAAAATGAAAATGTAAGTTGAGGAACAGGGAGACTGGGGACAGAGAAAGTACGAGTGGCAAATGTGAGGCGAGAGGGGGCAGGGTTGTGAGAGGTCAGGAAGGGCAGGGAGGGATTCTTCAAGGAGGTGCAAAGCTGAGAGGAACTGGGGTGAGGATAGACACTCCCACAAGATTTCAATAAGACCCCTCACTGCGTGTGGGAGGAGCAATCATTGTCTGTTAGGCCGATTTAAAATTGGAAAGCAGTATAGCAGGATTGAAAAGGAGTAACTAAGGAAGCATGAGTGGCTGATGATATGATATCCACAGAGAAAACAGAGAATCGAAAAATGTTTAAAATCAGTACCCGGGTTTAGTACACTTGCCAGTTGCTGTTTGTAATTTTAATTCAGACACACACAGAAAATGAGGCCTGAAATATTATACCTAAGAATTACTCTGACAGATTATGTATAATGTTTACACAGGAAGAGTCATCCAATATTACGGAAAGATATCAGAAATGACTTAAGTAAATGCAGAGAAACACTATTCAGGGCAGCAAAAGCTTTATAAAAGAAAAATACAAAGTCCCTTTAAATTATAATATATATGAAATGAGAGTTCAATCAGAATTCCAACAGATTCTAATACTTGGAAGAACTGGAGAGATTTAGCTAGCTAAATTATTTTCTAAAATGTGTACTTATTTATTTTGGACGCGAGACAGGGGAGGGGCAAAGAGAGGGAAAGCGAGAATCCCAGCCTGCTCTGCACGGTCAGTGGGTCAGTGCAGAGCCAGACTCGGGGCTCGATCTCACCAACTGGAAGATCTGAGCTGAAATCAAGAGTTGATTGCTCAGTCGCTCAACCGACTAAACCACCCAGATGTTCAAGCTAAATCATTTTCAAAAAGAAGATAAAGATGGTAGAATGGCTTTCTCTTGTAAATATTAGGTGTAAAGGATAGCAGTTGATACGCATGGTATTTTTGCAGAGATCTAGAAAGAAGCCAACAGAACAGAGTGGGTGATACAATCTCGAGGCAAATAATGAACCCACATCTGACGTGGGCAGAGGGCAGGTCGGAAGGGCGATGTCCGCTACTCATTAAGTCTTGCTGACTCAATTATACATACTCGGGGGAAAAAATCCACACCTTAAAATATACACCGAAATTCATTATAGGCGGATCACAGGCTGAAACACGAAAAGCAAAGATTATAGACATCTTAGCTGCGGCTGGAGAATTGCTAACAGTTCTGTCCCAGCCAAGGTCCACCAAGAGCTGGGAAGCAGATCCCAGCGAGTGGAGGTCTCTCTGGCCATGGAGACTGCTCTGACCTGTTCCACTCAGCTTAGGGCTCGCTGCCCACCCTCTCCCCTTCCAGCGTCTGTCCGGAGCCGACTGTCCTGCCCTGGGCCTCACATTTAGAGGAAAGACTGAAGGCCAGAGGCCAGGCCTCCAGAGCAGGGCCTTGGGAGGTCTCATTCAGTCACCAAGTGGAGGCAGCCTCTGGCTTCTCCGGGGGGGTGAGCCGGGAGCCCCCCACCACCGTGCTGCTCCCCAGGCCTGGGCCTGCGTGTGCGGCAGCTTTCTCGCCGGGTTCTTTGTGAGGCGGGGCTGTGCCCTGACTTGTGGCCATTCCTCCTCTGATCTGCCTCCCCCATGACCTCCCTGTGTGCTTTCCCAAACTTACAACCTGTTATGGCAAACATTTTGGCCATGGGCAGCTTTACAAACAGCCTAGCAGAAATCTTGAAATAAACCTTAATCCTGAGGATGGACAAAGAGCCCTCCTGTGTGGCTCGGATCGGCTTCTCACCATCAAACAGACAACACGCAGTCGCCTTACAATGATGAGGAGTTTGGCACCAGCCCCGTAGTTCTGTGCCAAGTCCTTCCTCCGTGTAAGTAGCGGCGTGGGTTATTTACCAAGAACAAAGATGGCTCCTTTGATCGTGTTGGGGTTCATACCTCGCTAAGCTAGCGGCACCTTGCCTCTCATGCCCTTCAATCTTCGGAACCGTCACAGGAAGTGGTAATTCTCATTCATTAACGTTGTGAGATGAGGACACGAGGCACAGAGAAATTTGAAAGCCAGATCCTGAGTGCCCTCTCGGAGGGGAGCTTCCCCCCTGCAGACGCGGCTGGACCGTGTGGAGGCCCCTCCCAGACCGACACCCCCGCATTCATGAAAGGACCCTGGACAGTGCAAAGTTTTATCACCTAACCCCACCCCCCCTCAGTTTGACCGGATTTGCTACTGATGCACAAAGTCACACAACAGAGCCGCGGGCCAGAGCACCAGACACGTCTAATATAAACACACCCTTGGGACCAGGTAACCGAATGGTACCTGGAGCGCGCTCTGGGCCTTTTGGCCACGGAGAGTAGGTCTTCTCCCCCACCCCCACCCCCACCGCCTGACGCTACAAGAGAGTTCAGGGCCAAGCTGAGGACACGGCTCTCCTACTAAGAGGTGGTCACTGGGCCATGGCCCATGACCTTCTCCTCCTGCCACTAGGAGCTGAAGGAAATGTGGTCCAGAGAACTTCCAGACCAAGGTGTTAGTATCTGTTCTGAATCAGAGTCTCATTCACAGGCGGCAAAGGTATTGACAGGTGAGCTGATCCTTCTGGATCAAAACGCACTTGACCCCTGTCCTCGCCCATGTGAAATACGCATTTGGATCCCCATCCCCATCCACATGAAATATGCCCTTGACCCCCCCCCCTCCCGTCCTCACCCACATAAAATATGCATTTGACCACGGTCCTCACCCATGAAAATACGCCCATGTAAGATACGCCCTTGACCCCCATTCCTGTCCATGTAAATTACGCCCTTGACCCCTCCTCCCGTCCTCGCCCACATAAAATACGCACTTGAACCGGGTCCTTGTCCATGTAAAGCTAAGTGGAAGCAACACCCGTAAAAGAAAAAACGAGTAGACGTGGTCCAGGTGACCCTGGGTGACAGGTACGAGTGCGGGCAAGCCCCTGGGGTGCCCGCGGGGTGACCCCGGCAGTACAAGCCCCTTCAGCTCAGTGACAATGTCTCTGAAGCCTCGTGGCTTCGAGCGTCAGAACCTATATCACTTAGACAGTTGGGGAAAGAATGGGGGCCATGAAGCCTAAGAAGGGAAAACTTTGGAAATGAAGATCTTCATGCTGAAATTGCTAGGCGCTGCTAAAAAGTATGACAAAATAGACAGAAAAGAGTATTTTTTGAGCGTTCAAAATCCGCAAGGCCCAGGAGAGAGGAGATGCCCTTGGTGGGGTGTTGAGCTCCTGGCAGTTCTTGGGGGCCTGGGGGGTCTCCTTCCAGCCGCCTCCCAGGTCAGCTCAGCTCCCCCACACCCGCCGACCTGTCCACCTGCCTCTTTCTAGGTCACTCTAGAAACAGAAGAGTCTAGAGCTGGCGGTTATTCTTCTGAGCCATATTCCACCTCCCGCCCCCCGAAATTTCCTCCAATTTTCTCCAGAAATCAGAAGGTCACAGTTTTTCAGCACTGGCCCAGCGACCATACCCAGCCGGCGGGACTCTTCATCAGGCCTTTGTGCGCAAGGGACGATGGTCACCATGAGCCTGGGTCTGCGTTTGGACAGTCATTTCCTCGTGTTTAACAGGGAAGGGTTTCTCTGTATTTTAGCCATTTCAGTTTCTTCTTGGGACTTCCAGCCAGTGCCCACCGGGCCACGGGACTTGGGCGTGGTTGGGGAGAAAAGCACTAGAGAGAGAAAAAAGACGGAGGGCTTGGACGTGTTGAAAAACGCAGAGGCCTGCGGGTGGCGACCCCACACTCCTGCCGTGACTCGGATTCGAACCGAGGTTGCTGCGGCCACAACGCAGAGTACTCACCACTATACGATCACGGCGCGCCACCGGGGGCCGCCCGCTCCCAGCCTCGCCTTCCTCCTTTCTCAGCAACGCCTACCTGTGTCGTCTGAAGGAGCTGCACTGGGTGCTCACCCGATGGCTGTCCCGTCCTCCCCGCCCCGATACTGTGCTTCTGGCTAGCAAACCGAAGGGGAGGAACATTAAGTTCCACGGCGTGGACTTGGGCGACCCTGATGGCCCCTCGCCGGGGGCGGGAACGCTCGAGAACCCACCACTCCCACGTCCCAGCCCACGCGGGTCTCTGCCCGAGTTTTACAACGCGTGGTCCTCTGCTCTGTGGCCGCAGGCTGGAGACGTGCTGCTTCCAAAAGAAGCTTCCTGGGGCCTCTTTGTGGCCGAACCGGCCAGAATCCTCGGGGCCCGGCGCGCAGTCCGGGTCCGGGGTCCGCGGAGCGCCCGGCTGGGTGCCACTCTGTGCACCTGCAGGAGGCCAGGGGGCCGGGGAGGGGGGTGGGGGGAGGGGAGGGTGCAGCGGCCGGCCTGGGCCCGCGCCCCGCGCTGCTCGTGGGCGGGGGGTGTTCCGGCCTCGTTGGGGCCTCTTCCTCCTGCTACCAGGCTGCCAGAGCCCGGACGGGACAGCGCCTGCAAGCGTGGACCGGAAGCTCCTCGGGAAGGCCCTGCCCCCTGGCGGGCTGCCCTGCCCCCCGCCCAGCGCCTGCTCTTCAGAGGGTTAGATTTGGTAGCTTCACGTCGTCTGGGAAGCTTTTCCTGACCTCCCCTCTCCACGCAACACGTTCCCCCCGGTGCAGGTTATCCGTGGCACACGCGGATTCTCTAAGAGACTTGCAGATCTCATGAAGAGTACGACATCCATGTCTTCTTCTAATGACAACTATTCTTTATTGGAAAAGTAGCCTCTGACACCTACTGAGCCATTGTAGTTACTGAACGCGCGACGGTGGGACACAGAGTAAATACGTGTGCATGGATATTCCGCAGGTATTCTATGATCTACTGAATTATACGAAAAGATACTCACAGTAGCATTTTATTTCAAAGTGAAATTCTATAGATAAGACTAGCACGGGAGTGCATGTGGTATCTGTTCCTACTGCTTGGCTGCCTCGCCCTCAGCCTCCTTTAATAACGTCCTGGTAAATTCCCAGACCAGTTAACAGCAGGGATGACAATCATGGCCTGTTTTGATTGGCTTTGCAGAGCATCCTAGCACCGGTACAATTGGATGGCTCTGCATTGTAAGTTACAACTCAGCCCAAGGATAAGGGAGATCCTGTCAGCAGAGCACTGGGTGGTACATCCAAATGTATTGGAGTCACCCCAAAGTGATTGCCAGACGGCTGTGAATGATCAGGTGGAAATGGTGACCTATCTGGGGGCATCAGTTGACCTCTTTCGCCAACCAAACAGTGAATGCAAAATTTTCCCTGTACAAAGTAGTTCATCGGGTTGGGGATAGGGCCTACGGACAGGTTCATATCCTGGGCTCCCTAACCCCCACCTGATTGGGCCACATCACGGCGGAGCGTCCCGCTTGCCAACGGCAGAGGGCGCTGCTGAGCCGCTCTCTCGGATCATTTTCTGGCTCCCTCAGCCGGCCACTAAGTTAGTGAGTTGATTATACTGTATCTTTCTTTCATGGAGGAAGCATTACTTTTTCCTTACAGGGTAGACACCTATTTGGGGCCTGAACTTGCTTTCCTTGTCTGTAAGTTTCAGCTTCTCCCGCCATCCCTGGATCTGGAGGATGCCCTTCCCATCATATGGAACTCCAAACAGTGCCTCTAAGTCGGGCACAGACTTTGAAGCAACAGCCTTGTACCCGTGGCATTCACCGGTCATACGATGCACGCATCACCCAGAAGCTAGCGGCTTGATGGAATTGTGACGCGGCCTTCTGGAAGCTCATTATGCCGCTAACTGAAAGATGAGAATCTTCACGTTTTTGCCCTACAGGATGTTCCTTAAACCAGGCCTTAAACCAGTGGGCAGCACATAAAGCCATCTTCTCTCTATTCGGAATACAGGAATCTGGGAGCCCAGGGGTCAAGGTGAGAACGACTCTTCTCATTACTACACCCAGTAATCCATTAGGAGAATATTGTATCCTACCCACCCCCGTGAACTTGAGCTCCGAGGGACTGAAGGTCTTCCTGCCCAATAGAGCAATGTTTCCAGGAGAGAGCATTGTCAGTTTTCAAATTAATTGATTAATCAATTTTGATTAATTTAAAGGCTGACAAGGGCTTCCGCGCATTTTCCTCTCTTCATGCCACTGAACCAATAGGCAGAGAAAAGGGTTCCCCTTCTCACTGGGATGATTCATCCCAAGTTCCAGGAAGTAACTGGGTTTCTGATATCCAATGGGGGCTGTAAAGATACCCCTGGAACAGAGAGTAGCTTTGTAAGCATTGTTTGCCACCAGCCCTGGGCACCAAAACCATTGTGGCGGAGTGATTAAAAAAAAAAAAAAAAAGACTACCAGGGACCCCATGGGATAAAGGCATGCATTTTACCGCCAGGAAGAATGTGGCTAAGGTGCTGACAGAGGTCAGGGTGATAAGCGCTTTTAGAAGGAAGCGAGATGGCTAACTTAAGCCTCTGGATCACAACCAGAGTCCTTCGTACCTTCGTATTGTCTCAGCGGATTATTTCTCACTTGTTATCCCAACACTAGGAAGGTGCTAACGTGTTAAGGTTAAGGAGGGGCCCTGTGGAAACTGAAACCCTCCAGCGAGCTGGCTGCCAGGTCCCACGTCCTGTGTTGGAAATACAGATTTTTCATGTGAGGAAGGAGAAGAATGAGTGCGAGAGAACAAAGGGGTGGGCTGGGCCAGAGTCACTCTGACCGGTTCAGATAAACCGCTGGGAGGCGGACCTCCGCAGGAATTCAGCCCCTGCTGTCTGGCTTCTGGCTCGGTTTAGCCAATGGAAAGTAAAAGCAGCTTAGAGGAGAAGGAGCTCCCTTTGTCTCCAGAACCCCTTTTCTGCCATTGCCCTTTGGGAGTGGGGGTGGGGCAGGGAGAGAGGGCCTACCTGGATTAGCTTGGGGAGCTGCTTTGTCTCTTGTGGCTTCTTGACACCTTGCTCCCCGCTTTATGCATGGCCAGTGAAGCTATCTGCAGAGTATTCAATCTGAGTGTCCTTTCCTTGGTGGAACACTAGCTACCATACTGCCCTCTTATAGCTTCCATGCTGGTGGAGTTTGCAGACATTAAACACAAATACAAATAAGATAGGTGTTTGTAAAATATGGACATTGATAAGGAGTTTAAGAATCTGGTCTAGTAACAGTGAGGGGCTGTCAGAAGGCATAATGTGGATTAGGATTCAGGGAATACCTCACCAGAGAGGTGCATTTTTATGAAAAATGAAAGAAAATCATACAATATAATGGGAGGTTATGCAAAAAGGGACCATCAGGACAAACACTCTGGGCCTTGAAAACAGCAAATGCAAAGGTCCTGAGGCAGGAAGAACCATCACCGATTTTAGAAGCAGTAAACAATCCCTTGTGATTAGACTATATGAGAAAGAAATCACAAAGCAGAAAACAAATCGTGAAGGTAGAGAGTGTCATACACGGTGAACCTTTTGCTTTATGAGTGTGTGTCTGCGGTCTCTCTGTCCCCACCTCATGCTTTTCTTTGTACCCTGAAGATTAGAAGACTATACATTATATTTCTTGATTCCTTTGCTAGCCGGGTTCTGGGTAGTTTTGGCCAGTGGGAGGCAATGGGAGGGAAAGAAGCCGGGAAGAAAGGAAGATAAATGGACCTCAATGGCATATTGATGATTTTGAATTGAAGCTTCTTAGGAAAGAGCAGGTGCAAAGACATCACCCTGTGTTCTGTCCCCCTGGAAGCAGGGAACATCTCCCATATGCAAGGTTGCCTCCCAGGACTAAGAAGTAAATGACCACTTATCACCAGAGAAAGTAAATCTAGAGTAACAAGCCTTGTTCTGTCTTTTACTCAACTACTACCTCAGCCCAACTTTTACTTAGAATTCCTTACTAATTAAGATTCCCAAACATCTGTTTTCTTTATCCTGTCAAATCCTTTTTTTTGTCGTCTGTCTAAAATGTAGGAAAACCGTCAGTCTTGTAGTTTGTTCGAGTGCCAATGTCATTACTGAGCCTCCCCATGCACATAACAAAACTTTGTTTTCCTCCTCTTAATCTGTCTCCTGTCGATTTAATTCTTAGTCCGGCTAGAAAAAATTTGGACAGAGCAAAATTTCTTCCTTCCACTCAGTAGCAAATAAATGTATGTATATTGAATTATAAATGGTGCTTACATCACTATGAACCATATGATAGTTAATTCTACTTTTATAATATCTTGTTTTTAAGTGGGTTGGAGTCCACAGATTTTGAGAAGTAGCTGATTTGTATTAGCAAATTTATTCCCTCAGAGATCAAGATTGCTATTGCTCTGGATTAGTCACCCACAGTAATGTACACTCTGCAAAGTCCTACATCAGGCCCCCAACCCCTTGCTTTCATATCATTGTTCATCGTCTTCTGGGTCTGCTGGCTGTTCCTAAATAATGCCACACTTTTTAATTTTAATCTTCATTTATTATTGATACAGAACGAAAGAGAGCATGAATGGGGGAGGGGCAGAGAGAGAGGGAGACACAGAATCGTAAACAGGCTCCAGGCTCTGATCTGTCTGCACAGAGCCCACAAACCATGAGATCATGACCTGGGCCAAAGTTGGGCGCTTAACCAACTGAGCCACCCAGGCACCCCCACTTTTTCTGTCTTAAGGCCTCTGCATTTTCAGTTCCCTCCGTTGGTAATTAATTCCCTTCCCCTAATATTTCTGCATGGTTCGTCTTTTTTAGATTCACATAGGTCTCAGAAGGTAACACCTTTGAGTTATCTACACTTTATCCTTTAATGAAATTATGCTGTATAGCTGCTCTATTTTCTGCAGAAGATATTTATCACTTAACCTCTGTATGTTTCTGTATTTGTGTTTCTTACCGGAGTGATTTCCATGAAAACAGATTTTCTAGGTTGCATCCACTTTTGGGTCCTGAGCTACTAGTAGAGTGAATTAAATGAACACATGTATTCCAAAGAAATAGAACCAAGGACTTACCAAATGGATTCTGTGAATTCTGCCTATTTTTAAACAGTGAAATCAACTGTAAATCCATCTGGAATAAAATCCTAAAGAGGAACGAACGCTAAAAATTCCAAACTGCTGAAAATTGTTAGATCACTTAAATTAGGCTGTCCTTTTCAAGGATTCTTCAGTATACTTAAACAGCTAGAAAGTAGTCCCTTCATCCCGTACTTTTGGCCACCTAAAACTAGTAACGGATATCGTAATTAAAATGGGTTTGGGAATTTGCCCGTCTACATCTGAACCTTCTGTACAAGCCTGTCCCGAACTCTCTACCCGCTGCCAATCTTCAAGTTGTCTTTCCTATAGGTCAGACTAGATGTAGTACTACTGGTAGGATTGATCCTCTATCTCTGAAATAGGCTTTACAGTATAGTCCCCCCGTAAAGTAGGAAATCTAGCAGACCATGTACCAGCTCCCTTTCTTGACAACGTAAGTGGCTCTGAAAAGAGCCTTTTTTTCTAAAGTGGTTTGCAAACTTCCTCCTCACTTGGCCTTGTGGTGGCTCTCAGTCTTCTTGGGCAGCAGCACGGCCTGGATGTTGGGCAGCACGCCGCCCTGCGCGATGGTGACGCGGCCCAGCAGCTTGTTGAGCTCCTCGTCGTTGCGGATGGCCAGCTGCAGGTGGCGCGGGATGATGCGCGTCTTCTTGTTGTCGCGGGCCGCGTTGCCCGCCAGCTCCAGGATCTCGGCCGTCAGGTACTCGAGCA
>NC_043706.1:3144522-3147109 GCF_006229205.1 Suricata suricatta
CTGAACCGGCCAAGTCCGCCCCGGCGCCGAAGAAGGGTTCCAAGAAGGCGGTGACCAAGGCGCAGAAGAAGGACGGCAAGAAGCGCAAGCGCAGCCGCAAGGAGAGCTACTCGGTGTACGTGTACAAGGTGCTGAAGCAGGTGCACCCCGACACCGGCATCTCGTCCAAGGCCATGGGCATCATGAACTCGTTCGTCAATGACATCTTCGAGCGCATCGCGGGCGAGGCGTCGCGCCTGGCGCATTACAACAAGCGCTCGACCATCACGTCGCGGGAGATCCAGACGGCTGTGCGCCTGCTGCTGCCGGGCGAGCTGGCCAAGCACGCCGTGTCCGAGGGCACCAAGGCCGTCACCAAGTACACCAGCGCCAAATAAACTTGCCAAGTAAGCGGATTTAAACTTAACCCAAAGGCTCTTTTAAGAGCCACCAAGTTGTCCATGTTAGAGCTGCATACACACGTTTAGAATCTAGGCCCAAGTTCTGGCGGTTACTTGGAGACAAATGTGAGGATTCCATTGTACTGACTAATGCTTACTGGGGTAACGGCCTCTAGCCGGGAGGGAACCAGATGTGCTGGGAGTTGCCGCTTGCGTTATTTGTAGTAAATACTCTAAAATGCACCTTAACGGGGCATTAGCACACCTCCATACGTGTTTGAAAATAACGGACTGGCGCTGATGTGTATATCCTTCGGTTGTGTGCAAAAATGCCTTCCTGTGTAAATACTAATGGCCTGTTGTGACCTTTCTTCGTTGGAAGTTCTAATCTTTTATTAGTAAATTTAGTTCCCACTGGCCTTCCAGCCTTTTACCTCCGCAGTTCTCACATATCCTAGAGGACACGATATGATTCATAAGATACCATATGGTGGAAGGGGCATTAAATTGGCAGGGCAATACTTGTGTCCAGCTTAAAAATGTTGGCCCCTCCAGCTCTTTGGGACCGGAATGTGCCAGGCCGCCACGAGGGAGAAGTCTGCAAAGTGAAGACAGGCCTACCTTTTCTCCCGGGTAAAGAAATGAAATACCAGGGCTCACAGAAATGTGCTAGCTTACTAATTTGTCATCCATATGGCCACAGAGATCAGTGACAGGTGGTATAATGGGGAAAAGGGCATATAAGTGACTTGTAATCTTGTGCCCCTAATGATTTGAGCAACTTATTCTGTGCGTGTTTACTTATTTGTACAAGAGTATTGATCTAAGCTTAATGAATTGTGTGCTGTCCAGAGACCATATGAAGTCCGTGTGAATAGACACGGCAAAAGTGACTCTCTTAGGCCCACAATCGGATCTATCTACTGTGGAAGAGACCGGAATAATTGAATCAGATTGGGATGGTCTCAGGCTGTCCCTGTCCAGTTAACAGTTCTGCCAATTCTCCATTGTAGGACTAGAGCCACAGCCCTCTCCTTCTTGACGGCTTCTCTAGTCCAGCTACCCACAGAAGGATGGTTAAATATTTTACAGGCTCGGGATATAGAATGCATGTTGTTTGACTCAGCTGTCAGTGCCTTTATTTTTCCATTTTAAAGTGAGAATAATAAAAAAAAAAAAACCTATTGAAATTACAGGAGTCCATGGAAAAAGTAGTACAAATTGAAATGAACTATTATAGGTAGGATTTATCCTTCACTCTACCTTTTGTTTTTTGTAATGTTTTGCAAATTTTAGGCATTCAGTCCATCAATCATTGCTTACTAGGAGGATAATATGAGTTATCAGTATTTTCAGAAAAGCTTTCTCCAAGCCAGATGAGGAGTAGCCTGCAGTCCTTTGGGGGAATTGAGCTGGAAATAACTTCTGTATGAACAGGCATCATGTGGAAAAACTCCTAAAAATATAAGCCCATTATTGGATGCGACTCCAAATTAGCCAAAAATCTTCTAGGAAATTAATCAGCTTTATCAGAGAAATGCAGTTTACATACCTGACATATAATTTAGCAAATGCGGACTGGCAAAAAAAAAAAAAATGTAGTCTGCCCTTAAAAAGGCACAGGAAAAGGAACGGAGTGCCTGTGGAATATGGGAGTGTTCGCTAAACTACAATCTTGGAACGCAAGTTACTCATTTCTTGTCCGTTCAGTATGCAGACCTTACTCCCAGGTGAGCACCCAGAGGTGCGCCGCTCTGCAGTGCCCAGTGCTGTTTGTCACGGACCCATCTTCCCTTACAGAACTCTGCACCTCCCTTTAACCCAGCACCACAGTCCTGAAGTTTCCTGCTGAGAGGAATGGATTCCTTTGCAGGTATTCGTCACTATCGGAAACAAAACAGCATATAAAAGACTGGTTCAGGTTAGTGTGGGCCTGGCCCTTAAGGCCGAAGGCCTCTGCTTTCTTAAGTTTAGACTAGAGTAACGATCCAAAACGAACCTGATTCCACGCAATTCCACCACGCAGTGAAAGGCGGATGGGAGAGGCTCACGCTCTGCTGGGTGTCTTATCTCAACCCGGTGTCCACGTCCGCAAGGCCCCAGGCGGAAACTACCGTTGAGCTGTACTTCAGTACGGCTCCACGGAAACCTGTTTGTGGACAAGCACTAAGCTCTTTTAATGGGAACTTGGGGGCCCTAAAAAGGGC
>NC_043706.1:3147209-3157171 GCF_006229205.1 Suricata suricatta
ACGTTCTCCAGGAACACCTTGAGCACCCCGCGGGTCTCCTCGTAGATGAGGCCGGAGATGCGCTTGACGCCGCCGCGCCGGGCCAGCCGCCGGATGGCGGGCTTGGTGATGCCCTGGATGTTGTCGCGCAGCACCTTGCGGTGGCGCTTGGCGCCGCCCTTGCCCAGGCCCTTCCCGCCCTTGCCGCGGCCAGACATCTCCTAGGAGTCCGAAAACAAAGTACAGCCACGCCACGCGGCTCCATTTTATAGCAAACGTCTGCGGACCGGAGTGAAAACCGGAAGAGCAGTGGCGGGAAGTCCGCCTGGGTTGGAGGAGGGGCGCAAACCCGAGGCGCCGCCTTTGTTCTCCCAGCGCTTTACACTCCAGATCCAGGCCGTTTCCCCGGGTTCTCGCTTAACGTGTTTCGTAGTCCATCCTCGTTAAACAACGAAACTTTCACACTGCAGAAGATTCTTTTAAAAAGCACAGAGAATAAAATATTCTGTCTTTATCTCTACAAATATGCATGCACTTTCTAACTATGTGTCTAAGACTCTGCCATTTTGTACAGGTTTTCGCCTCGTTATACGGGGGGGAAATAATGCCCCAAGTCTAGCTTCCTAGATGTCAACAAGATGTGCTAGTGACACGGAGAATTTTAAGGTCTTGTACGTGTCTTGCTGAATTTTCCTCCACCAAAGGCGTAGCAGCTTTCATTTTCAGCAGCAGTTCCTACTACATCTTACTAATAATGAGAGCCATTAAAAATCTGACTTGGTTTCTTGTGTAGAGAATTAACCTTTAAAAAGTTAACCAAAAAAAAAACCAAAAATAAAAAAATAAAATAAATAAAAAATAAAAAGTTAACCAGCTGGCTGGTCAGAATAACATATTGAATATTTCCTCCTCAAATTAATTTGGGGAAATTAATTCTTGGGATCACTAGTCTACTTGCAGGGCTGAAAGATTATAATTATTTGTAACATTGAAAAATAGCATTTTGCTATACATTTATTATGGTAAATACTGTTTTCCTAACCTGAAGAGTTCTGAATCTCTCCATCCACGTAGGTCTTTAAGTGTATCTCAGTAGAGAGTTTTATTTTTCCTAGATAATGTCATTTAAAATTTCTTTAAACTCTCAATTTTAAGAGCAATTAATTTGACATTAACGAACCAGAAAAATTTTGAATGCAGGGAAAAGAAAGAACACTTTGGTCTTTCTACGAAAATATTAAAAGAATATGTCTAATTGTATATACTTAATTGAAAATATATATATATAACTTTATTATTGCTTAAATTCTGAGAAGTCTTCACTAATTTTCTCAGCCCTAGCATGTAATCCCCTGGTTATCCAATGATTTTATTGCTACCCTTTTATATCAATGCATTACTTTTAGCAAATGCTGCATTGCAATATTTCCAAAGTATTCCATTGAAATTTTATAAAATAAACATAATTTTAAAATGTCATTAAAATACTTATTTTTTTCCTGCATTTATGCAACAAACGAATACTTGCCAAACACCTGAAGTAACAAAACCCAGTTAACCAGCAGGAGTACATTCAGTATATTTTATAGAGGGATAGTATGTAGCATAGTTAGTTCAAGGGCAAATACAAATAGGAAATAAGAGGCTTAATTCTCCCTAAGTGTCCTTCTATTTTCCTTTTACTCTTCAGAATTTCTTTCTTTGTCCTTTCCAAATGTATGTAAATCCTTTTTATGGCTAAATAAGTCTTTTGCCAGTCCCTTAACTCAGAAACTTTCCCCTAGGATCTTACTGATTGACTTTTCTTGATCAAGATAAACTTCATTCAACTCAAGGCATTTTCCTTGTATCTTTCACAGCTGAAGGGGAGCTGAGTGTCCCCATCAGGATTATTTTGAACTGATTATTTTTGAGAAACAGCAGATACAGGAGAATGTCTGAAAGCAGAAGTTACTTTATTTTAAGAGACATTTACAGTTTTAATGGAGATCTTCATTTGTAAGTTCCAGGAAGAAAGACTGTAAATTACAAGAGAATGTTAACGGAAGGCACGAACGTGAATGTGCAGAACGAACCTTCCTCTAGTCTACTTTTCCTGAAACCTTCTCACAACTTTCCTTCCTCACCCCCGCCTCCGCTCCCCCTCTTCACCGCCCCCCCAATGCATATACCTTCCTTTCTTTTGTCTTTAGCTGAAGATGATTTAGGAGGTGGTGGCTAAGCCCTCGTGGGGAGTTTACTCATTTTTCCTATCTCTCATATATACAGGAGGCATGCATGTTAATCCAATTTTGGTTGTTTTTCTCTTATTAATCTGCCTTTTGTTACAGGGAATGTCAGCCAAGAATTCAGAAGGGTAGAGGGGGAATTATTTATTCTTCCCCTACACAGTACACTCAAACCCTGCAGCAAACCTAATTAGTTACACTTGTCAAATACATCCGATGCCTAACGACTGTCCACTTCCTCCTTTAGGCCAAGCCGCCATCATCTCTCAGACTATGACAATGGTTTCCTAACTTGTAGCCTTACTTCTGAACTTTGTGCTCACGATACACTTGTGGTAGCGAACTTCCAAAAAAAAAAAATGTAAGTTGGGTTATGCTACTCCCGTGTTCAAAACTTAGAATGCTGATTTAGGATGATTTGCAAAACTGAGCTTGGTGTGATCTGACATCTGCCTGTCTTTGTGAGCTCACTTTCAATCCTTGTCCCTGCCACGCTTGATCTTTCTTAAACATTCTTGATCTTAGACTTCATCTTTAACTTCCTTACGTTTTTTTTTTTTATCTTGCTTAAACATTTTATGTACATGACTGCCTTGGGCATTTGCATTATCTTCTTAGAATACTTTCCCAAAGACGCCTGTCTGCATGGCAAAAATGAACATGTATGAATTTCTGATAAGCACCCAAGAAGTAATCTGTTTAGGGGTCCTGTTCCTCCTGGAAGGTAGGTGAGGTCATTTGCATGATCAGACCCCCAGGCCTATTCCTTAAGGGAAGGTGATCTGGCCATCTTTTCTTTTGTTTATAACTTCCTGGCCCCACTCTTCTTCCTATGAGATTTTTCCATTTTATATATTTCCTCAGATGCTGCCCAACTCTCCAATCTTCATTTAATGAAGCCAATTAGGTCTTCAGATTTACTTAGTTAAATTTTGCTTTTTTCACAGATTATTGAAACATAATGGTCTATTTTGCTTACAATGGTGATTTAGGTCTGAGGAAATTTGGTACAAAGACATCTTAAATATATATCATCTTAAATATATATGTCTTTCTGCATTTGACCCAATATTTGGAATAAATCTGTAAAGGTTCATCTTAACCGAATTTTTGACAGAGAACTTGGCCTTCTCATTCTTTACCAGGTGGAAGTCTAGCAGGTAAGGGGTGCACTGCTGGCGGAGAGGGGCACTGGCACCAGACCTGTGCCTTCAGTGCTCGTCTGTCCCACATGTCCCTTAAGTTCCTTTCCAGCGAGTGTCTTAATTGAGGTAAAAGACCGAGGGGCGCAGTATCCTGAGATGGAAGCTGGAGCTAGCCCCAAGCATCCACCAGCCGGGAAGAGCTCTGGAGAGCCCTAGGCCACCCAGACCAGCTGGGGCTCCTGTCCCTGCAAGCCTGTGCAGACGACCATGTGACAAAACGAATGACTGGCAGTCACCCATACGTCATTCTAAAATCTCCATCGGAGCACAAGCCCCTTTACATAACAGGCAACGTCTGTGTGGGCGTGTTTCCTTACGGTGTGGGTGGGACCTTGCACCCCCTCTACACAGATGACAAGGCTCCCCGTTGGAAATACTCATCCTAACCCTCAGGGCGCCATAGGTTTGGAAGTGATTCCCGGTGATCTTTTTATTTGCTGCAGATAAAGTTTCCTTTGTGCAACGGGTAGGCGTGATGGGTAGAGCAAGATTCCGTCCTGAGGCAGGGAAGCTGGCGCTGGAGGAAAAGGGGACAGGAGGCTGGGGCCAAGGCAGGGCCGGTCCTCAGGCTGAAGACTGACAGTCGGTCCTCTTTTCTCCGCCCCCTTCCCTCCTAATAGGTCACAGAATGTCCACGTGGGGTTCTCAAGGTCTCTCTGAACTATTATAAAAGGCCCTCACCACGGCTTTCTAACTTGAATAGATAATCCGGACTTTCTGATATAAACATCTACGAATATAAGAAAAAGTGCCCAGTTACATTAACCTGGAACATTAGATTTAAATGGGGAAAAAAAAAAGCTTAAAAAGTATTGTAAAGAGAGAGCGTTAGTTTCCTTTAAAATTTTTAGAAATATTCGATGTGTATTGCTTAGAAATACAATGCAGATTTCATGATTTTTATTTTTTTATTAAAAAAATCTTTTTGTTATTGTTTATTTATTTTTGAGACACGGGGGAGACAGTGTGAGGGGGAGAGGGGCAGAGGAGACCCAGAATCCGAAGCAGGCTCCAAGCTCTGCGCTGTCAGCACAGAGCCTGACGTGGGCTTGAACTCACGAACTGCAAGATCATGACCTGAGCCGAAGTTGGATAGTTAACCAACTGAGCCACCCAGGCGCCCCTTAGGTTTTTTAATATAGACCTAATACTGTACTAACAAATACTAACAAAATAATAGCATTCGGTATTGAAAGGTAGCAAAATGTTCCAAATATTCCACTCTGGCATAAGGTTTATTTTGAGCTGAAGGCATTTGAGATAAAGCAGAGACCAGAAAAATCCTTGGTCTTCCCCTTCTATCTCTAAAAACAGGAAGTAGATTTGCCAAGATGTGACTCCTTCCCTCTCTACCAGGAAGGGCAAAGGTTAATTCTGGCGACACTGTGTCACAGTAAGCAGTTCAGTTGGCCTCTAACAGGATGCCTGGAGGCCAGCGCTGGAGGCCCGTGCCCAGCTGTGGGGAGGCTCAGAAGCCTGTCCAGCTGCACTTTCCTGGCCAAAACAGGAAGCCCTGAACAAGTGAGGAGGAAAAGGCACAAAACCTGCTTCCAAGAACCACACCCCCTCCCCCCCTTGTTAACAACTTTCAGTGAAAGACAGAAGAACCTCCAACCCTGGTTCTCGCTCTTCCTCTCTCACCTGCTCTCACATCTCGAGTGTACTTTTGCTTTAATAAACTTGCCTACTTGTACCCGTCACCCACTGTGTAGTGTCTGCCCTTGAATTCTTTCTCATGAGGAGACCAAGACGTCTCTGATCCCTGTGTGGCTGAGGCCTTAGGCTCAGGGTCTCCCCAGGTCACCCAGCGACACCAGCAGACAGCCTTAGACCCTTCCCATGGAGAAGGCAGCACCTTAAATCTGCCTGACAAGCTTTATTCTCGTTTTCCTGGCAACCGTCCCATAACTGACTTCCCTCACCTTTTTCTTCGGCTTGTGGGGGCCCAGGGCAGGTGGCTCCAAGATGCGCCACTGAGCTGGAGGCAATGATGACCCCACAGCTCAGAGAAATTCTTGCTATTAACTACATAGAAGAGCCTAAATGGCAGGTCTTGCCCAGAATAGGGTCATTAGCGGCAATAAATTTTATCTGAGTGGCCCACCCACAGGGCGGCCAAACACCTAACCAGTATCTGCGCCTATCACCCTGTGAAATGCGTCGTCCCAGACCCTGCCGCCGTCTCCTTAGCTCAGGATGACACACCCGTGTCGTCGGGCTGCCTTTGGAATTTCCACGTGTGTGGATTCCCCATGGTGTGCTGTCACGTTGTACTTTCTCCTCTTAATCTTTCTCACGCCAATGGGATGCTTAGTCCAGCTAGAAAGACCCTTGAAGGGAACAGCAATCCTTGCTTCCTGACGGGCTGAAGATGGTAATTAAGCTGTGATTCTCAGCCACCTGTGGAGTTCATTTTCCCCAGTGTCCCCCTCCCCCGCCAAGCACACATGAGGGACATGTTGCAGAGGAGACAGCAGACCCCAAATGGAGTCATCTGTGCGAAACAGCACATCAGCAAACCAAGCCGGAGCACCTAATCGGATCAGTTTCCCACGCGGGGAGTGGAGCCTTTAGCCACTCGAGGAGCAAGTGAGCCGGTGTGCGCTGGGTGCGCGCCCAGTAGGCCTCCCAGTGCCCTTGGGAGGAGGGCCCGGACAGAAACAACGCACTCTTTGCTCGTGTTTTCCTTTTTCTGCTGCTTTTGCACCTTCAAACACATTTCGTTCTCTGTAGCTCAGCGGAACTCCTATCACTCCTAGCACATGCTGTCTGCTCCATGAATCCTTGACAAAAGCCCATTTGACCTTTACGTTTCGTCAGCTGAATTTTTGTTGTTGGACAATGTTAATAAACTTCCGTGTGTTTTTCTCTTGGGAAAACTGTCTTTTATTACAGCGATCTCAGCCAAACACTAGAAAGAGTAGAGGAAAAATTATATTTCTTTCGCTTTAATTGGAAGACATAGAGACAGAACAACTGAATAATGAATACAGTCATTTGGGTCGTAGAGCTTCTAAAAGTCCCATCAAAAGTCAAAAATATTTAATGTGGGGGGGCTGTGCATTCGAGTGCTATTGTTAGATATGTTGTCAGCATTTATTTTTATTCCAAGAAGTCATATTTACATTAGGATTAGAAGTTAATTATATTTTAAGCACAAGAAATAGAAACAACTGAGGGGTGTGAATATTAATATAAGATGGTGACACTTAGCTGGGGGCAAAAGGGAATCTTGGAATCTTGGTTGACATTATCCTGACCCCCAGGATCCTGCGAGTCCACTTTAACACATGAATAAAAATTCCTTTGGAAACTTCCTTTATCTCAACTGCCCCAAGTCTGTGCCGGCAATCAGACTCCAAGCGTGTGGCCCCTGATACACATCTGAAGGGTCTCACGACTGAGGTTTTACTAAACGGTAATAAATGGTGTTTCCCCAGCAACACCAGCCCCTCAAGGTCCTGCAAACCCTGCTTCCAAACTTCCTTAGAGACTGACTCTACCCCTGGCCCCCTCCAACCTGCGGGGAGGTGATACGGTACCGTCAGGACCCCAATGCAGCTCCTCCTGCCCACCGGTCTGGTCCCCATGTTTCAGTAAAATCACCTTTTTTTCCCACCAAAGACGTGTTCAAGAATTCTTTCTTGGCCATCAGTTCCGGACCCCAGCCCCCATCACCCCAAAACATCATCAGGTTGAAAAATAATGGGTAGCTCGCCAAATTTTAGAGCAGGGGCTTTTCACGTGGAGTCCATATACAACACAATGCCCCCGAGGGAGACCCTCAGAGCCTGTGGGTGCGGCGGCGGTGCTGATGAGGGGGGCCTGTGAGCTGGGGGTGGAGGGGGTACTTCACCTCTGACCAAACTTTATTAACATTTCCCTTTATTATGATTTTTGGGCCATAAATCTCCGGACCTGTGACTTTGTTAACTACTGGAAATCACAGATGTCTCATTTCTCATAACAACTGCTAAACTCTTCTTGAACTGTTATCGACTCCTCTAACTCTGCCGGTAGTCAGCAGGCTCACCGAGACTGTTTTATGGAATGTGTTAACCATATAAGCGCATAGTCACTCCTATCAACTTTTTTTTTTAATTTGGATAAGTAGTGGAATAAAGTTTTGCAATTTTTGCATTTTATACACATCAAATATTATCCAGAGAAGGATTTCCATAAATGTCACCAGGCTGCCAAAGGTGTTCATGACATTTAAGAAAAAAAGCTAAGAACGCAACCCTCCCCCCCCCCCCGCCCTTTTTGAGATGACATCCATTAAAAGGAGTTCAGTGAACAGAAAATAGGAGGCAAGGTTGTGCCTTGGGCAATAAAAACCACTGGCAGGGTTTTCCTTATTTAACAAAAGTTAGTTGTAACTTCCAGACCTAACCGGTCATCTTGGCCAAGAGACCTGGGTTGGTCAGGAGTCCATGGCACACTGCACTCCATTCCGGAGCATTCCTTTGCCAAACCACACAATCCTCTATTTATAGTATTTTTCTTACTCCACATGGACCTTGAAGTTTGTAAAACGGAACAGGCTGTGTGATTAGCAACACTTTTACACTTCAAGGGCAATAGTTACAGAGATGTTCTAACATAAGGTGTTAGAACCATGAAGTTCTACATGAAGTTAGAACCATGAAGCTACAGCACCGAGCACTTTAGGCTCATCCCAAACATGAGACTCGTTTCTCAGGGTACAGAATGGTGTCCTTATCTACCAGTGGGATCCCAGTATTTTGGAAGAATGCATGTGGCGGACAGCCTTGGGGACTCCTGGGCCCTGAAGGTCTCCGTTGACCCGTAGGGGAGCTGGATGTCCTTGGGCATGATGGTGACGCGCTTGGCGTGGATGGAGCACAGGTTGGTGTCCTCGAAGAGCCCCACCAGGTAGGCCTCGCACGCCTCCTGCAGCGCCATGACGGCCGAGCTCTGGAAGCGCAGGTCGGTCTTGAAGTCCTGCGCGATCTCGCGCACCAGCCGCTGGAACGGCAGCTTGCGATCAGCAGTTCCGTGGACTTCTGGTAGCGGCGGATCTCGCGCAGGGCCACCGTGCCGGGCCGGTAGCGGTGCGGCTTCCTGACGCCGCCGGTGGCCGGCTGCTCGCTGCGCCGTCCGATTAAGTCAGAGAGCAGCTTTTTTGTACCAAGAAACTTCATTACCCGAAAAACCTAGGTAAACAATTAAGGTACGGAAGAGGCCTGTCCACAATCACCGCAATGGGGTAAAATGTATTGCACTTTGAAGGTTAGCCTTTAATTTACGGTGTCCTGCTTTCAACTCAGGATGGAGATTCGGTAGGAGTGGCTCAATCCCCCCACCTTTCACTTATTCCTTAGGGTAAATGAAATGTTAAGCTCTCTTCCAGAATATATAGGTGGCCCTGAAAAGAGCCTTTGGGTTTGAATTCGACTTCCTCGAGCCAGTGCTAAGGGTCACATAGGTCACTACTTGCCCTTGGCCTTGTGGTGGCTCTCGGTCTTCTTGGGCAGCAGCACGGCCTGGATGTTGGGCAGCACGCCGCCCTGCGCGATAGTGACGCGGCCCAGCAGCTTGTTGAGCTCCTCGTCGTTGCGGATGGCCAGCTGCAGGTGGCGCGGGATGATGCGCGTCTTCTTGTTGTCGCGGGCCGCGTTGCCCGCCAGCTCCAGGATCTCGGCCGTCAGGTACTCGAGCACGGCCGCCAGGTACACGGGCGCGCCGGCGCCCACCCGCTCCGAGTAGTTGCCCTTGCGGAGCAGGCGGTGGACGCGGCCTACCGGGAACTGAAGCCCGGCTCGAGACGACCTGGTCTTGGCCTTGGCGCGAGCTTTGCCGCCTTGCTTCCCGCGTCCGGACATCGCGACCCCAGAAATACAACAGCAGTAAACTACCAAGCCGATAGCTTGGGGGTGGGGTGGGGTAGCGGTCTTTATAAGCCTTATTGGGCTTGAAAAAGAAGAGTTTTCATTGGTTAACATTGCAGCTTCATCTTAGCCAATAGAAATGCAAACTTCGGATTCTTATATTCTGATTGGGCAGAACTCACTTCTGACGTTACCCTTAATGGCCACTGGTCAGACACAGGCCTGTAATTTACACCTTATTTGCATGTGTGGTTCTATATTAAAGGGCGCATTGCGCTTTCTCTCGCACACTTTTTTCTTCAAGGATTTTGGAGCTACCCAGAGTTATGCCTGAGCCGGCCAAGTCCGCTCCGGCCCCGAAGAAGGGTTCCAAGAAGGCGGTGACCAAGGCGCAGAAGAAGGATGGTAAGAAGCGCAAGCGCAGCCGCAAGGAGAGCTACTCAGTGTACGTGTACAAGGTGCTGAAGCAGGTGCACCCCGACACCGGCATCTCGTCCAAGGCCATGGGCATCATGAACTCGTTCGTCAATGACATCTTCGAGCGCATCGCGGGCGAGGCGTCGCGCCTGGCGCATTACAACAAGCGCTCGACCATCACGTCGCGGGAGATCCAGACGGCCGTGCGCCTGCTGCTGCCCGGCGAGCTGGCCAAGCACGCCGTGTCCGAGGGCACCAAGGCCGTCACCAAGTACACCAGC
>NC_043706.1:3157271-3182704 GCF_006229205.1 Suricata suricatta
GGCCATGGGCATCATGAACTCGTTCGTCAATGACATCTTCGAGCGCATCGCGGGCGAGGCGTCGCGCCTGGCGCATTACAACAAGCGCTCGACCATCACGTCGCGGGAGATCCAGACGGCCGTGCGCCTGCTGCTGCCCGGCGAGCTGGCCAAGCACGCCGTGTCCGAGGGCACCAAGGCCGTCACCAAGTACACCAGCGCCAAGTGAACAGTGAGTTGGCTACAACCTGAACCCTAACGGCTCTTAAGAGCCACCCATATTTTCGAAGAGAGAGCTGTCGCTTGCTTATTCTCTCTGGGCTCCTGTGACTTGTTACAGTAGTTAGGCCGAAGCACTCTGGCTTTTCCTGTTAACAGTATCTAACCGACAAAAACAGTACTGGGCCCTGGCCAAGTTCTGGGACTCGTGCCAACGCTCTGAGCTTGTCACTGTCCCTGAGGGATTAACTACTTTCGAAAAGGCTCTGCGAGAAAACACTCGAAACAAATTCAAATGCTCCCCAGGCACCTTTGAGAAAAGAGTTGGGCTGGTGCGCGGGTTCGGAGCTTGCGCCAGCCCTTTGAATTTGGCGCCCTTCCTCTCGGCGCCCTGATTGGCTCTGGCATCCGAGACGCCCTCCATTCCTCTGCCCCGCACAGCAGGCACCTGGAGCAAACATCCTCCGGCTGTCTGTCCTGCATCTCTGTCTCTTAAGCTTTCTAGACTTGTCCGGAGTGAGGTTTATTACTTCCTCTTGGAACGTTCGTTGGGGAGAAAGGAACCCGAAGGACGTTTTCAGTCTGAAAAGTACCAATGCTGTTAAGCCTCTGCTTGCCTTCTGCCTTCCGCCCATATAATGGAAAATGGCACCCTGAGAAGACCATTTGGGGGTTCAGTGAAGGCAAAGAAGCTTGATGGCATCTGTCCCAGACTCTTCTGAAACAAAAATCAGTTTTTATTTTAAAGTTACTTTGGTTGGTGTTTTAAATCTTCTGTTTGATATCGTCGGGAACCAGTAAGGAAAAACAGACCCCGCGTCAGGTTGTCATAAATAAGAACCAATCACCCAACAATGTGTCTCTAGACTATTAAACTCTTCAACATCCTGGGTCCTTTAGCCAAAAAGCCATGATCTGTAAAGCATTTGGAACTTTCCAGTCTGGCTGATACGGGGTTTAGGTAGTAATTTTAAATGCATTTAATTTAAATAAATAAATTGCCCAATTTATCTAAAGTGGATCTAAATTTAATACAGTGATAATGTCTAAAACAATGTTTTGTTAGATTCAATGTCAAATATACACTTCTTTGTTGACTCAAATCCCACCCCTGGTTCGGTGCCCCCCACCCCATCTTGTCCCCCCTCTCGGAAATTCCCTTTCCTCTTTCAGCTTCTAACAGCTTGTCCAGCATTTGGAAACTGCCTCATACAGATCTATTTGCATTGCGACTAAATGGTTTGCTCTATGTTTACCCATAGAAAATGTGTAGTCAAGACAGGAAAAATAATCAGCCAATTTATCCTATTAACTCAGAAAATTAAACTGCTTAAGCCATAAACAAACCAGGAAAATAAATCAAATTTTCGTCTGTGAAGTTATTTGCACCTGGACAGGGTCCCTTATAAATAGGCGAATGTTTAATCTTTTGCTTGAAAAACTGTTATCACTTAATTTTTTTTAATGTTTATCTATTTTCGAGGGGAGGGGAAGGAGAGACTGAGCACAAGCAGGAGAGGAATAGAGAGAGAGGGAGACACAATCCAAAGCAGGCTGCAGGCTCTGAGCTGTCAGCACAGAGCCCAATGTGGGGCTCAAGTCATGACCGGAGCCAAAATCAGACGTTTAACCGACTGAGCCACCCAGGTGCCCCTAAACTATCATCACCTTAACCTATTTCTAATCAGTTTCAGAAGAATCAGTTCAAATCTAGCCTAATACACTATGTCATTTTAAAAAGTATGTATTGTGATATATCTTATCCCCAAATAAACATATTTGCTGCTCAAATACTTGTGACTATTTGATACATCTTTCCCAGAGATCACAAAGCAGAACGATGCCTTGTTGAACATTGTGTTACATGAACCAGCTGTTTGTAAGGAATCGTTTTTTCAAGCTATACTATATCAAATGATCATATTTGAGTTTTCTATTGTGCACTTGTTTCTTTGTAAGCTAATGTCCAATGGTTGTTGAAGTCCAGGCGCCCATTCCAGAGGGTTAATAGAGGCACACTGACAGCCAAGTGGCCCTACAGGTAGATACCGATGGGCATGGCTGTTCTTCAACTGTATCTTTGCTATGTTACAGTTGATTCCATGATTATATAAATTTTGTTAATTTTATTTTCACATTTGAATGATGCGTGGCAAATATCCAGTTCATTATAACTCTATTTACAAACTATTGATCTGAATGACTTCTAAGCTTTAATTTCGAAGTACCACTTTTCCTAACATTGTCCCCAAATGTTGGAGTCTGTGTTGGGTGAAGGCATGTGCATTCTGCCCGTAAATCTAGAACGGAATTTTTGAATGTTAAGAACACTAAATAGTATACCTGAAGGATTTGTTTTGCACATTATTAGTATTTTCTCTAGTCTTTGCAAGTGTACTGCTTCTCCTGCACTATGGAAGCGATACTGTGCCCCTGTCGGAGGGAGACCAGAAGAACGCGTTGTTTGCGCTCCCGCCATTGCAAGTGCACCCTCGGGTCTACACAACAATGATGTTTCCATCCCCTGTGATGGTTCAGGGGACGTGACACACAAGGCCCAGACCGAGCGAGCACCGAGGGAAGAGGGTGACTGCTGGAGCAAGTGCCCACACCCCAGTTATTTCTACTTCTGAAACAGAGATGTGCTTTGTGCAGTTTTAATAACATGAGGACTCTTCTATCAATTCTTGATGGACAATGACTCCCTAGGCTGGAAGCTAGTCCCTGCCACGTAAAATCTGCATTTCCACTTGAATTTAATTTCTGTCACTTCCTTCCTCATTTCAAAAGGGGGATTTGGTAGTGCTTCTCATGAATTAATATCTTACCGTGTTTTGCATACAGTAGGCATTCAACATATGTCAGTTAATACCACACCTGACAGCAGTCATAAGGCCGGTGTGAGAACGAGCGAAAACATCGTCCTACTCATTACTCGTGAAAGACACAGGGAAGAGAGGAGAAAGGCACCTCATTGTTTACTTTTGCTGGAAAGAGAATGATAAGATATGAGCTACACTGATGCGTGTGTGTGCCTACTGATCTGTCTGGCTGCGCAAAGACTTGAAAGGACAAAAGTGGAAGTTAGTTGGCAAGTTTGGGGGAAGAATGATATGGATGAACTCAGAACGGTCCCAGGATATAAGAACAATGCTGGCCTGGGGCGCCTAGGTGGCTCAGTCAGTTAAGCTTCTGACTTCAGCCCAGGTCATGAACTTGCAGTTTGTGAGTTCGAGCCCCAGGTCAGGCTCTGCACCTGTCAGCTTGGAGCCTGGGGCCTGCTTCTGATTCTGAATGTGTGTCTCTCTCTCTGCCCCTCCCCTAGTTGCACTCTCTCTCTTTCTCTCAAAAATAAACACCTAAAATTAAAAAAAAAAAAAAAAAAAGCTATGTGGGAAGTCTTGGGAGATTTGGGCTTTCAGATTCCTCTTTTTCTCAATCTTGTATAAGTTTTTGTTTTCCTTCTTCCCTCCCACACCCTCTGTTTTTAGGAGGATGGGCAGACAGCTTGAACGGAGACAGTTCTTTAAAAGACTGTCATAAAAAAAAAAAAAAACCCACAATGAAAGCCCATCAACTTAGTCTCAGAAATCTTCAGATACAAGTTAAAGTACACAAATTACCACAAAATTCATAAATACATAAATAAAGTTTTAATAATTCTTAGGAATTGATCCCTTGGTGAAATGGTTTTTAGAACCGGCTTGAAAACTCGCGTTTCCTCCTGCAATATTTCCTTCTCCTTTACTATTCTATTCAGAGCGTTCATTGCCACGTAGCTGCACAGGCGCCCCAGCATCCAGACAGCCTCACGATGGAGCCAGCAGAGCCGTGGGTTCTGGGTTACGGCCTAATTTCAAGAACTGAACGGACTTTGCATGTTCTTGGGATACGGCTGAGACATGAGAAACATGAGAAAATCATCATTGTTATGGAGAAGCAGGATGTGGAAAATGCGTTTTGTGGTCTTCGGCCAATGTTTATTTCTCAATTTACATGAATTAATTGAATTTCTATATAACAACAAACTTTTTCACAAATTATTAAATATATATAATACGGCCATATAATAGCTGCTGTAAATATAATCGATCAAGAAGAAATCCAATGATATCAGACTCTTATTTAAAGGCGTTAAGTGAGGAACGCCCGACTGGCTTACTCGGTTCAGTGCCCGACTTCGGCTCAGGACACGCTCCTGTGGTTTGTGAGTCCCAGCCCTGCACTGCGCTCTGTGCTGACCGCTCAGATGCTGTGTCTTCCTCCCTCTCTCTCTCTCTCTCCCTCTCTCTCTCTCTCTCTGCTCCCCCTCACACTCTCTCAAAGGTGAATAAATGTTTAAAAAAATAAAATAAAAAATTTAAAGGCATAAAATGAAAAGATGTAATATATTCATGGACAAGAAATATTAAAGATGTCAGTTCTTCTAAAGCTGGTTTTCAAGGTAATTCCAGTCAAAATTCTAATGTTATTTTTGGAATTTGGGAGTTAATTCTAACGTTTACTTAAAGAGCAAAATGGTGAAAACAAAACAAAACAAACCCAAGAAACTCTTGATGAGAGGTAGAAGCTGATGTAGGAATAAATACCAGGCGGTAACGCACAGAGATGAACACATTTACCAACTGAATTAGATAGAAAGCCAAGGTCACATCTAATTTTGTGTTGAAATTTCAGGTTAGGAAAAGATAGGCTGCTCAAAACAATTGATCAGTACAGGTGGTTATGGATGGTTGTGGGAGGAAGTCCACTAAGTGTAAACAGAAAACCACTAAGACCTTCAAGAAGATCAAGTAGGAAAATATGATCTCACTATAGAGAAGGACCTTTTTTTTTTTTTTTACTTTTGAGAGACAGCGAGAGACAGCATGAGCAAGGGAGGGTCAGAGAGAGGGAGACACAGAATCCGAAACAGGCTCCAGGCTCTGAGCTAGCTGTCAGCACAGAGCCCAAAGCAGGGCTTGAACCCACAAACCACGAGATCATGACCTGAGCTGAAGCCGGACGCTTAACCGACTGAGCCACTCAGGCACCCCTAGAGAAGAACTTCTTAAGAAACAGAAGTACTAACCACAAAGAAAAGACTTACCTTATATCTCATTAGAGGAGGCATTAAGCTATTTTGCAACATCCACACTTCCAGGCTTTTTCTTCCTTACTTTGGGAAGGTGAAAATATTAGTGAATGTTGATTTAAAATGAAGAAGGGATTGAAAAGTCTGTTCTAAAATCTGACCTTGATCTCACCTGAGGTGGCAGGTTTTAGGTTCAAACCTTCTTTTCTTCTCTTTCCTCCTAGTTCCAAATTCAGAATAATAAAACTGTTAAGATATCTTTTACTGTTTTATCTATTGGTGTAGAAAACAAATTTGTTTATTGTGTAAAAAACTAAGATTTCAGAACAGTTTCAGTTATAAACTTAAGGATTTCACTTTTTTTTTCTTTTCAGAGTTTTATTTGAATTCTAGTTACGGAGCCATAGGGGGTTCAGGAGCAGAACGCAGTGGTCGTCACTTACATACCACGCCGCATGCTCATCACAGTGTCGTCCTTAGTGCCCGCCACCCAGCCGGCCCGTCCTGTGTCCTCGGTGTCTTCTATATCTTTAAGAGTCTCTTACGCTTTGTTTCCCTCTCTGTTTTTTCTCCCCCCTCCCTCTTTCCATATGTTCATCGGTTTTGTTTCTTAAGTCCCACACATGAGCTTGTCTTTCTCTGACTTGTTTCACTTAGCACAATACACTCGAGACCCATCCATGTCGTTGCAAACGGCAAGATATTATTCTTTTTGATGACTGAGTAATATTCCGTTGTGTACATGTAAGCCGCATCTTCTTCATCCACTCATCAGTCCATGGACATTCGGGAAAGACGTTAACTTTTTATATGAATGAAATATGAAAAGAAAACATCAGTATTTCTTTTTATAAAACAACTTTTCTCCCCAGCATTTTGCGCAGAAAGGGTCTACAAGGGCTGACAATCCACAAACGGTGAGAATCACCGCTACCCGAATTACAGCTTCTCAGTCCGTTTCCAAAGAGCCTACATGGCTAATTTGGAGCCTTGGTTAAGTGCTATGAATTAAAACAGATTTGAGAGACATAGCAACCAATGAAGTCCTAATTCAAATAAAATTATTATAAAAAAAGTATCTGAGGCAATTGAAGGTTTTCTTTTTAAGCACTAGATATCGGATGATGTTACAGATCATCACTTCTAGGTTTCGTTTAGGTGCGAGAATCTGTGTTTTGTTGAACTCTGCATCTGTTGGGACTTTGGGACAATATTCATGATTGACAGGATATGTGGTTTCTTTACACTGGCCCCTCCTGCCCAGTGTAGGCGCGGAGAGTGACACCTTGTGGGCGAGAGGTTGTAACTGCCCGGGACTTCCTGGTGTAGCTTCCATTCGGCCTCAGTCCCTTCCCGGCCTGGCTGCACCCTCCCCCGCCCCACCCCGCTTTTGTAAAAAGTCAGCCCAGTTAACAAAGCTATTTGGACAGAGTGACACAGTGAGCGACTCCGCAACTGAACCGCGGGAACAGGCGGCTCATTGCCTCACTGGAGGGAAAAACAACCTTAGCTGGACAACAGCAAGGCCTTAGATATCTAAGGAGTCCTCTTTAGCACATCAAAGTCTTTTTTAATAAACGGAAAAACTCAATATCCACACACACACACACACACACACACACACACACACGGACAACTTGGGTCCATAATTTGCAAAAACTACCTCAACATGTATCACAGGCTTAAACATAAAGCTAAAAAGTACAAAACTCCTAGATGAAAATATAGCAGAAAATTTTGTGACTTCAGGTTACGCAAAGAGTTCTTAGACATGACATCAGAAATAGGATCCGAAAAGGAGCAAATTGATAAATTAGGCTTCATTAACGTTAAAAAATTTTGCTCTTCAAAAGTCAAGAGAATCAAACTGAAGGAAAGTCAAGCCACAAACTGGGAGAGATCTTTGCAAATTCACTTATTTGATAAAGAACTGTGTTTAAAGCATGCTCAACATTTCAACACTGAGAGAATAAGGGACTCAATTAAATTAATGGGCAAAAGAGATGAACAGATACTTTATAAGAAAATATGTGTTGCCAAATGACCGCAGGAAAAGGATGCTGAGTATTGTCCGTCCTGTGGGAAATGCAAATTTAAATCACAACTAAATACCATTACACTGTTTAGGAAAGCCACAGGTAAAAAGATTAATCATGCAAAATGTTGGGAAGGACCTGAGGGAACCAGAACTCTCGTAAACTTGTGCCATAAATAGAAAATGGAAAATAATTTGACAGGTTCTTAAAGAATCAATCATGTAACCTACGACATGACTCACCTATTACACTCCTAGGTTTGTACTCAAAAGAAAATGAAACGTAAGCATATTGTAGGCATGGAAAGATTTCTCCTTCTTTCCTTCTAGCTTCTTTGGCTGGACTGATAATTAAATTGATATAAAACAGAATAAAAGGAGAAAAACAAATCTAGTTTCATACGTGCGGGAGCCCCATAGAAACATGAGACGCTCTTATACCTTGTAGACAAAGAAATAATATATTTGTGAAGTGTTAATGAGACAGCTTAGGGTAGTAAATTCATTAAGTAACAAGATTTGTCTAAACAGCCTCCTTGACCCTAAATTCCCATCTCTGGGTCTTCTGCCCTTTGGGTACAGGGCAGATACCTTTCACTAAAACAGATTTATTTCCTGATTTGGGGGGAGAAAATGAGGGTCCGAGTGATTTTTGGGGTGGCTGGGGATTTGTGGGGTCTGGAGTCGAAGGCCAAGAAAGAATTCTTCAAAACGTATTTGGTGCAAAAGGTGATTTTACTGAAAGGACCCGTGGGCAGGAAGCGCTGCACTCGGTCAGACAGTAACTCACTACATCCCTGCAGGTTGGAAGGGGGTCTCTAAGGAAGTTTGGAAGCAAGGTTTCCAGGACCTTGAGGGGCTGGTGTTGCTAGGGAAACGCCATTTATTATCATTTAATAAAACTGCAGTCCTGAGACCCTTTAGATGTGTATCAGGGGCCGAAAGCGTGGAGCAGCACCACCACCAGATACCCTGGGGCAGTGCGGATAAAGGAAGTAGACTTACAGCGCCCTCCAGGCTGGGATCATGTGAAGATAAGGTTGTCTTTTGCCCCCAGAGAAGTATCATCCTACAGGCAGCTGAGCCCCTAGGGGAGGTCACTCCCAGTTTCAAGGACTTGTCAGTGCCTGCAGGCAGGAAGGGAATTTAAGTTTTCACTTGCCTTAGTTTCCCCCACCACCGTGGCAAGCACTTACACGCCTTCCCTTTGTTCTTGGGTGACCAGCAAGCAGTGTCTGCGGAATATTCCACCTGATGGGGGGGGTGGGGGTGCCGGCCTGTACTTTGCCCTCAGCTCCCCCCCCTGCTCCCCCACCAAGAGTGTTCTTGTACCAGCTGTTTCTCAAGTAACTTTACTCACAATAATCTATATGCCAAAGCGGCATATTCTGCAATGGTATATCCCGCCCCCCTTCGCCGGAAGGATCCGCACACGAATGTGCACAGCGGCCCAGTTGGTATTAGCCAAACTCTGGAGATTGTCTAAATGTTCGTGAACAGATGGGTAGCCAGTAAGTGAAATAAACCAACCAGAGGAAAATAAATACCAAATGATTTCACTCAGAAGTGGAGTTTAAGAAACGAAACAGAGGCACATATGGTTGAGAGTGGGGCGGAAAGAAAAGAGGGATGGAAACAAAGCATAAGATACTCTTAAAGATCGAGAACAAACCGAGGGTTTGGCAAGGAGCTCGCTGCCCAGCCTGGGGAGGGGGGGGGGGATGAGCCGGGTTGGGATGGCATCAGGAGGGCACCTGTTGGGATGAGCACTGGGTGTGCATGTAAGTGATGAATCGCTGAATTCTACTCCTAAAACCAATATTGTACTGTAGGTTAACTACCTGGAATTTAAATACAATTTTGAAAAGAAAAAATTAAAAATTAAAAATAAATAAAAGATTCCTTACGTACCCTCCCCCCATAAATGAATAGCTACTCTGTGTGGTATATTCATGTAATACAATTCTACTCAGCAATGAAAAGGAACAAACAGTTGGTAAACAAAAGTGTTCCTTCCCAGGACTGCATGACACATTACCGCTGTCAAAATGACAATAGGCTCCAGATGGCGTTCTTGCCAAGCCTTGTGTCACCAAACTGACTCTTACGGTTCTAGCTCTCAAAGAATGGAATCATAGACCATCAGAAGTTTCCATCAGAAATCATCCGATCAGCAGTAGGTAGGTGATCTGCCTGATGGACCCCAGCCTTCTCCAGAAAGGAAAGTAACCTTTGCAATCACCAACCTGCTTTTCTGGTAGAACTTTCTTGCTCTCCCTGCTCTCTGCCTGTAAAGCCCTTTCATCTTGTACAGCTCCTTGGAAATCTTACACCTTCTGTCCGCTAGATTGGATTTATGAGTCCCATTTATGAATCGTTGAATAACGCCAGTAAGGTCTTTAGAATTTGCTCGGTTACAGTTTGTGTGACGCCACAAGCTTCGTGTCTGGAACTAATACACACTTATTACCGCAGAGAGAAAACGCTCAAGTCTGGGAAAGACTCGGCCGCATCGGCCGCTGAGCCGCTCACATGGCCTGCATCCACACGGCCTGCATCCACACAGCTTGCATCCACACGGCCTGCATCCACACGCCCGCGGGTCCGCGTTCTCCTCTGGAAGCTGACGCAGCAGATGACAAAGAATTCCCCCCTCTGCCTTCCTAGGTTCTGTGGCTGAGGACCCCCACCACCTTGTGTGGCCTAGAAACCAGCCGTAGGTCCAGCTCACACTCAACAGGAGACAGAAGCAAAGGTCCGGACGCCAGAACGTGGGCTTGGGGGTCTCTCTGTGACACACACGGCACGGACGAACAGCACAAAAATTATGCTGAGTTACTAAAGGAGCCAAGAAAAATAGAGGACATGCCAAATTCTATTTATACAGAACTTTAGAAAGTGCAAACTGATTTATAGTGAAAAATGCAGATCAGGTCCCTTGGAGCTGGAGTCAGAGGAGGCAGGAGAAAAGTATTGTGCAAGGGGCCAAGGACACTGTAGGGGTGAGGCGGAAGGTCACTATCTCGATTAAGGTAATGGCTTCATGTGTGTACATGCAGCAAAGCTCATTAAATTTATGCTGTAAATACAGGCGGTTTATCTCATGCCAATAACATTTTGGTAAAGCTTTTTGAAAAATAAGTAAAAGTAATTTTTCAGTCATATATTAAAAATGTCATAAGATAAACAAGTCTGTAATACACCTTTTTAATGCTTTTTGTTTTTTGAGAGAGAGACAGAGACAGCACAAGCAGGGAAGGGGCAGAGAGAGGGAGACACAGAATCTGAAGCAGCTCCAGGCTCTGAGCTGTCAGCACAGAGCCCGATGCGGGGCTCAAACCCACCAACTGTGAGATCATGACCTGAGCTGAAGTCGGACACTCAAACGACTGAGCTGCTGGGGGCCCAGTAGGCCAAAAAACCTCCCCCATAGCGAAAACCTCCCGCACATCGACCATTGATGGCTAGCCTCCGGGGCACAGGAGAATGTATATAAGTGACCGCTGACGCCTCAGCCTCCAAGGCGCAGGAGAACTATTTGGGAAGTTGCAGAACAAGTCCAGAGACTGTGAAACAACATTTGGCCTCCTGGGCCGCAGGTGTGGCTTCTGTTCATCCTGTCTACGACTTTCTCGTTGCTTTGCAAAGAGACGTATCCTTTTGGGCTTTGAATCACCTTGGGTCAGTTAGTGACACCAGCCTTCCCTTACATTGTTTTTGTTTCCAGCTCATTGCCTGCTGTTGGGAGCAAACACAATCCTCTGTCAAAGATTTACTTCTTGGAGGATCAGCGTCTTGCCCATAAATAACTGCTGAAGGGCCTTGAAGGAGTGTGAGACTCCTCAAAGAAAGTTCTTTAGGCTTATCTTGTGTATAGAGACAGACTCTTGTTAGGGAATCCTTCCCTTGTAGTGATTTATCTGTTCCTGTTTTTCACTCCTGTCCTCTCTTCCCTGATAAGAATGATCCTTTCCCGAGCATGTCTTTACTTCAAGGACCATAAACTATGTAATCCTTAAAGAAAAGATGTAATCCCCTGTGGCATATAAGACACTGACTTCCTTAGTAAAGTGTGGTACTACCACCATTCACGGTGTCTGTCTTCTTTCTTACAGGTATTGCGCCGACACCAACCCCCTACTCAGAGACCCTTAGACTGGGGTGCGTGGGCTGGTCCCCCGCACTGAGCCACCCAGGCACCCCTGTAATATGCCCTTTTAAATTAATTATGAAAAGCCCACAAATAAGGGACAAGAGTTCTAACTCACATACGGAGATGATGTTGTTGCAGGATTTTTTTTACCTCAATACCCGGAATCGTTGTCTCCCGGCCTCAAAGAATGAAGAGGTGGACACAAAATTGATGGGGGGGTGCGGGGCGAGCTGAGGGCACAGTACAGGCTGGCGCCGCCCCCGCCCCCGGGGGGGGGGGTCTGTGTGATGTTCCTGGACACTCCCAGAAAGGTGTGTAAGTGCTGGCCATGGTGACGGGGGAAACTCAGGCAAATGAAAAATTAAAGTCGCTTCCTGCCTACAGCCACTGACAAGTCCTTGAAACAGGCAGAGTGACCTCCCTCTAGGGGCTCAGCGGCCCGGGTGATGGGGGCAAAAGGGAGTCTTGGCTTAACATCATCCTCCTGCGAGTCCACTTTAACACATAAAAATTCCTTTGGAAACTTCCTTTATCTCAACTGCCCCAAGTCTATGCCGGCAATCAGACTCCAAGCGTGTGGCCCCTGATACACATCTGAAGGGTCTCACGGCTGAGGTTTTACTAAACAGTAATAAATGGCGTTTCCCTAGCAACAGCTAGCCCCTCAAGGTCCTGCGAACCTTGCTTCCAAACTTCCTTGGAGACTGACTCTACCCCAGGCCCCCTCCGACCTGCGGGGAGGTGATGCGTTACCGTCAGGACCCCAGTGCAGGTCCTCCTGCTCACAGGCATGTCCCCAGGCTGCAATAAAATCACCTTTTTTTTTTTTTGCACCAAATATGTTTTCAGGAATTCTTTCCTGGCCGTCGGTGCCAGACCACTCCACCATCACCCCAAAACTCCATCAAAATGAGCAGCAGACAAAAGTTTATTAGCGTATGAGATGAGAGAGGTAGAACAGTAGGGAAGCTCTCTCTGCGGAGAGGAGCCGCTGGAGAGTGAGTGCCTGCGGGCTATAGCCAAGGGTCCGGGTTTCGTAAGGTTCTGGTCTACTCCCCCTGCCTTTCCCCCTCATTCCTTCTCAGGTTTTACCCTATCACCTTGTCAGGAGCACATTCATGGTCCCTTCCAGAAGCAGCGTGCTGAAGGCTGCCTCTTGGAAAGAAGCCAGAGAAACAAAACCACCCTTGAACTGGGGCTTGTGAGGTCTGGTTCAACTCCATGTTGAGCAAGATCTAGCATTTAAAATTAAGTCAGGTTTTTAAATCAACGATTTACTGGGGCACCTGGGTGGCTCTGTCGGTTAGGCTGCCTACTTCAGCCCAGGTCATGATCTCACAGTTTATGGGTTCAAGCCCTTCACCAGGCTCTGTGCTGACAACTCAGAGCCTGGAGCCTGCTTCGGATTCTGTGTCTCCTTCTCTTTCCGACCTTCTCTTGCTCATGCTGTTTCTCTCTCTGTCTCAAAAATAAAAATTAAAAAAAAAAGGAAATCAATGATTTATTTTTGCAGTTCTAATTTGAAGTCTTCCTTATCAGAACAACAGATTGAACAACAAATTAGCAGGGTGCCTGGGTGGCTCATTGGGCATTCAACTCATGATTTAAGCTCAGGTCATGATCTCATGGTTGTGAGATCAAGCCCTGCTTTGCCCCCATCTTGGGATTCTCTCCTTCTCTCTCTCTCTCTCTCTCTCTCTCTCTCTCTCTCTCTCTCTCTCTCTCTCTCTCTTTCTCCCTTCCTCTCAACCTCCCTCTGCTCCTCCCCTACTCATGCTTCCTCTCTCAGAAAGAAAGAAAGGAAGAGAGAAAGAAAGTCAACATAGTTTTCTCAACCTATAAATTCTTGGTATCAGAGAAAACTGGGAGAGCATGACGAGCATTTCCACAATATCTTTTCTTTTAGGACAGATGACACATCTCCTCGACAGGATGGTGGCCAAATGGCAACATCTGTGGTTTGGGGGCACACATCTCCATGGCTTGCGTGTTCGCACCCTCTGCCGGGGTTCCCGGGCAGGAGAGTAGACACGGATGATCTGAGGTTGGTACATTTTTGAAGGTGAATGGGGGAGACCATCAAAGGCATTGAAGAGTGAAACGGCTTGCAGACCAGAGTCCAGAACCGTGTCTACTTACTGCAGGTTTGGGGCCACGTGGTGAACAGCCTGGGCTTCCGGGTTAGCAGTGACCTCACGCCCTGCCCCAGCGTGACCACGTAGAGCCCAGGTCTGAAGACACCAGGAAAGGGCCCTGAGGGTACGCATGCGCACTGCAGACACCCAAGCCCACTCCGCCGTCCCTCCCACTGGCACCGCCGCGCGAGGTGACCGGAGGGGAGGCAGGCGGACCCTGGGCCCGAGGAGCTGAGAGAACGTCTCTGCACTGTCTGGCGGCCACGTCCGGGTGAACCCACACCACACGCTCCCACGGTCACGGCTGGAGCCAGGTCCGGACTCCTTCACGATGAAGAGATTTCAACAACATGAGATAAGAGACTCAAGCAAAGTAAGAAACGGTTCGATAGTGATACTAATAATAAGAATAAAACAACATTTAAAACATGTATCACTGGGCCCAGTTCCTGTACTAATAATTTTATAGATAATAACATTTAATTTTGAAAAGCTCTTTTCTACTTTTCCCCGTTTGCAGATGATGAACCTGAAAGAGGTTGTGGCAGGGAGCTCCAGGGGCTCCGGGCTGAACGCGCAGAGCTTGCTGACCGGCGGCTCCAACAGCTTCAGAGTCTCGTCTCAACCCGTTCCTCATTAAATCCTGTTCCATTGTATGTTCACCACAAGATTCTTAAGACTTGAACTCAAAGATTTATTAGATGATGAAGAGTCTTCACAAGGAGTTGGAACAGACATTCAGACAAGTAGTTTCCGGTTGAACTAATACTGTTCGCAGAAACCTTTCCCAGTTCTGCCCAATCGGCCGGACTCACTGGAGCAGACGCTAAAACTAGTGTTGGGGCCCCTCCAGCCTAAAAGCCTGCGGAGGAGATTCCACTGTGACCGCAAGGCCTCCGGGGGAGCGCATGGAATCGCAAAGTCCCGAGCCTGTCTAGGAAGGCGCTACCCTGGATAACGGTTGGCCCTCCCCCCATTTGAGGATCAGGACAGAAGAACATAGGTCCTGGGAGACCGGGGTGCAGTGCTGTGTGGCCTGTGGGACCCTGCTTCCCCCTACTTGAGTATGTGTGCCCTTGACTGCTTGACCTAAGTGGGTCAGAGACTGGGGTTAGTTCTCCTATTATTCATGCCACTTGGTAATCATGGTTTCAGTAAATGGGCAGATTTTCTGATTGAAACTTCCTCCCTAGTTATGGGCACCTTACTCACAGACTATTGTTTGAACCTTTAAAGAAAAATAGCCTTGTCGTAAGCTGCAGTTAATATTACACTATATATGCAAAATAAGACCCCCACTGATATATTTTGAGTGATGAATTATGTTTTTTGATCTTCTATATTGTACCTCATTCCTGTCTTTGATTTTCTGTTCTCTCTTCCATGAAAACAATGATCTTTTCTGAAACATGAGATTCCTAAGAAGTTGCAAACAATGTAATCATTAAAAGAAAGATGTAATCACCTATGGTATATAAGACACCAAGTTTCACAGTAAAGTGTGGTCTCTTCCACCATTCACGTTGTCTGTGTTCTTTCTTGTAGATATTTCGCGGACACCAACCCCCTACTCAGAGACCCTTAGACTCTGGGGCGTGGGTTGGTCCCCCGCAAACTAGGAACAAAAACTGCGGCCCTCAGGTGCTACCACACCCAACAGCCTCCCACCCCGCAGCCAGGTCACCAGTCTCTCCTTTCCAACCCCCCCCCCCCCCCCCCCCCCCCCCCCCCCCCCCCCCCCCCCCCCCCCCCCCCCCCCCCCCGGCTTCAGGGTCCCAGTCGAGAGTGGAGGGCGGACTTGGGAGGAGTGTGATGTGATCCTCTAAGCGGCCCCAAGGTTAAGCCACCGCTGCAGTCCCGTGTTTGGGTGACTGGCCTCTTAACGCAGAGAAACGCAGTGAGCTGCAGCGCATCTGGCACCCAAGAGGCTGTGCACACACTGCAGCAGCCTGAATATTTAACCTGCAGCTACTCCCAAAATTCACCCAGCCCTTCAGGTTAGAACAGCGATCCCTCCCCTCCTGGGCACAAATATCGGAAGCTGCCTCTCCCTGTTAGGGAGCTGGACATCCACGCTGGGGTCTTAGCCGCCGGCCTTCCCGGATCACGCTCGTCTGCATCCTTGGGATAGGGCTGATGTCAACACATGGAGGACAGGGGAAAAAGCCATCTGGCTCTCCTTCTTTAATCGTCCAAAGAACAAGTGAAGCAGAGAACGTCAAACAGGGATTTTGAAGCAGAGGGCAGGTCCGTCAATGCCTTTCCAGCTTTTTCAGCCGCAGGAACTGTGGAAAAAGAAGGAAAGATTTACAGTTGTGGTCAGTGAGAAGAAGTGAGGATTGTCTTCTTTCCAATACTGAAGGAGGAAGAGAAGGAACCAACTTCATGAGACCCGCAGGCAAAGAGAGAGCTTAGACTTGTGGGTAAGGCAGACACCAGCTTTCAGACCAGATGGGTAAAAATCCTAAATCCCTAACCCAGTTTATCAGCTGGTGACCTTGGGAAAGTTTAAGTTCATTGCGTCTTGGATTTAAGAAATTTTAAGTGGGGATCACAATTATATCAGATATTTTTTAATGAGAATGTTATCCACCTTGGTTAGGAAGTGTGTAGTCCGATGCCTGGCACAGTCCGCCCTCACTGCCCTACTTAAGGTGTGTGGTGTGATGGAGGCATATGGATTACGTGTCTGCGTCTCACACTATGTGTCCGTGGTGTTAGTCTGTCTCTGCCGCTCGAGGTCTGTCCTTGTGGTTTCGCCTCCGAGTAGCAGTCTGTGTGGTTCAAGCTGTGTCTCAGTACCGTGAGTTTGTGTCTGTGCTGTGGTCTGCGGGGTCACTGCCTGCGTCGCCCACCGGTCGGACTCCCCTAAGAGCCGGCACAGGGTTCTTCTCCTAGTACAATGCATTGTGTTAATATCTATCACAGCACGTCAGGATTTCTCAACCTTGATATTAATAGCATTTTGTGTTGGAAAATCATTTGTTGTTGGAGGAAGTCCCGTGCATCGGAGGATGCCGGTAGCATCTCTGGTCTTTCCCCGCTAGATGATCCCTCTCCAGTTGTGACAACCAAAAATGTCTCCAGACACGGCCGATTGTCCCCTGATGGGGAAAATCACCTGCCCCGAGAACTGCTGCGGCCCAGCCCCGCTCCCGAGAGAGCCGTGCTGGTTGAGCGGAGGCTTCAGCCACAATTTGAGAAAATGGACAGAAGGGCCAGAGGCCAGCAGCCCCTTAGGTTTTGTTCTGCTCAAGATCCAAGAAGATCGGAAGGAGCTTTGAGGAAGGAGAATCCCTATGAGCAAGATGCTCGTAGATGTTCACAGCGAGGCAGCAATGAAAGTCCACGAATTAAAACATAAGGCTCATGTCATGTACTTCTACATCATTAATATTCAATGAACTCGTCCATACTTTCTAATCAACCATATCTACTTTAAAGTGCATATTTCACAGGAAGCCTGCCTAGTGAGTGGATTATAAGTCCTGGAGGGGGCAGGAGTGTTCTAGGATGCTGTCAACAGGTTTTCTCGAAATAGAGCTTCCCCGGGTAAAGCAAAGATGGGGTCTGTGCTGCAAACAGCAATTATGGTCCCTCCTCGCCCACCGCATGGCGCCGGAGATGAACTAAGCGGTGAGTCCGGTCCTGTTTTCCTGCGCAGTAAGAGTGCCTTGCACTCGAATATTTTCTCTCCCCGATACAAATGTCCTATCTCAGTTTCAACTTCCCCTGCCCCACTATTTTTTCCCTAAAACTGTGTGCCTCTCTCGGTGAAGTGTTAGGGTTATGGCCCCCCCGGCCCTGTTGGTGCAGGAGAGCGGGGTGCCCAGTGCAGACTGCGTGTCCCGTAGGGTCCGAGGACCTGTACCCAAGTGCGGCTCCCGTATCTCCTGATGTGGCGTCGGCTTTTCCTAGGATGGCATTTCCCACAGCAACACTGTGTGATGTCTTCTCTTCAATTCAGCATCTGCATGATGAACTACTATCAGGCTTTCTATGACTGGTATATACAAATAAATTAGATTTAAACGTGTTAATAAACAATAACATTTCAAAAATAACAGCATATATAACATATTTATATACACCATATTTTACAACATAATTCAGATGTTTAAATAAAATATATCTAGTTAAATATGGGCTAAATTTCTACATAAAAAAGTCATATAAGACACTATTGAGATAAATTTGAGAAGATATACATAATTGAAGGGTATCATGTGTATGATAAGATTCAATATTTTAAAGATGTCTATTATATTCACATTGATCTATAGATTCAAATATTACTATCCAAAATTATATCAGCCTTCCTCCTTTTTTGGCAGACTTTTACAAAACGATTCTAAAATGTATATGGAACTACAAAAGGACAATTTAGAACAGGCAAATCCGGAATAGGAACAAGGGGTCAAAACTTGTTACAAAGCTACAGAAATAAGACAGTGGGGTATGGGAAAATAGACAACGGAAGAGAGTAGAGACGTGAAAAGACCCACACAGAGATGGACATTGGGTATCCGCGGTAGAGGTGATTTTGTGATGCAGAGCAGGACCAATGGTGTTTGATGATGTGAATACCAAAATGAATATATTTATCTACAGATCGATGGCAGATCAATAAACAAATATTCCAAATGATTTTTCCTCCCACTATAAAACGATGTTAGTCCCAGGTGAATTGTAGATCTAACTATAAGCAGTAAAACAGTATAGCCTCCAAGTGTTAACAAAGCTCTATATCTTTGTGATTTCTAGGAAGCAGGTATTTTTCATCTTCATTTATGTTTTGCTTCTCTCTCCTCGTTTCGCAGGGACCAGAAAGGAAGCCTTCTGCAGGCACTTTATTAATGACATAAAGTACCACAATCAACAGCCAAGCTACCATAAATCTCCCCCCACCATAAAGGGGAAAATCGCCGGGAGCCGTTGTGCGAGTCCGGAAGGAAGGAGAGCTCATTGGTGTAGCAGTTCACTTCTTCCCTGTCCCCCTTGCTAAAATACCTCCGCCGACGAGGGTGGGATTCGAACCCACGCGTGCAGAGCACAATGGATTAGCAGTCCATCGCCTTAACCACTCGGCCACCTCGTCGCGACACGCTGATGCCTCTAAGTACTTTAGTTCAGCGTTGACACTCGGGAGCTCCCGGCTGTCCTGATGCGGGGAATCTGGAAGGTGGCTCGGGGACGCCTGAGGGACCAGGAGACCCGGCTTCCGCACGAATAGACAACGACTGGGGTGGAAAAGTCGCGAAGGGAAAAAAGCAGGCCCAGCTGCCCCTGGAGTCGGGACGGGGGTCGAGCGGGGACAGAAACGCCGCGACCTGGGCCTGCGCTCCCCCTGCGCGGGCCGCCTGGCTCCCGCAGGGGCGCATGCGCGCGGGCGGGGGGGCATCCCGGGCGGCGGGCACACCTGTCTGCTGTCACCGCTGCGGTCCCCGAGCGCGACCCGAGCCAGCCGCGGGCTGGGGGCTCCCAGAGCCGGCCCCTCTGGTGTGGACCTCAGGGAGCCTGGAGAGTCCAGATTCCGAATTCGCGGTTAATGGGACCGTCTGGAAGCTCAGACGACGGGTCCGAGTGGGGCCGCGCTGCGTTTCTACCCGGTGTGGTCACCGCCTCGACCCTCCGGGGCGAAACTGCGCAGAGCGGACCCCGTCACTCGCCGGGCTCTCTTCCCGCTCCTCCTCATCAGAGGAACCGTGAATTCCGATCCCCCCCCCCCGCCCCCCGTCTCTGTGTGCCTCTTGGGCGATCTTACAGGGCCAGATTGCCGAAGTTGCACTTGATTTCCAAGGGGTGCGGGGAAAAAAGTTAAAAGAGTGACTCCTAGCACGAAAATTATTTAGGTAAACGGTGAGGCGGGGGGAGCTTTTTCAACTGCTTTTTAAAAACCTGTTTCACAGAATGAATGAAACGCACATAAGTGAACATGGGTAGGGCTTAATTATGACTAACCAAAATGAATCATTAATGCCTGCGTCAAGAAGGCTGTCTTAGAGGTGAATCTCACAGAGGAAGTTTTCCAGAGCTGGCCGAGAGAGAGCGTGTCCTACTCTCAGGAAAGGGCCTGAGCAAAGGCTGGGAGGAGGACAGGGTCTAGACAGGTGCTGAGGACCCGCTGTGGCTGGAGCGCTGAAGCACGTTCCTGATGGATGAGAATTCTTAAATCTGAGAAGGAAGGTGGTCATGAAGATATTTTTCCCTGAAGCCCAAGCAAATCAGTCATAGAGTGAACATAGAGTGGGTTACACTTGAGTGAAGACCACTGTTTGCTTGAGGCAAAGAACCATCCTCTCTACTTGCTTGAAAAAACCCTTGTCTGTTAGTGTTTGCAGCACTGACCTGCTTGGAGCTTCATGCTCAACCTTACCCACTTCCCTCCGCCTTGTTTTCTACGCTCACTCCAATTCCTGATTGGTATCAAGAAGGACCTATTTGCCCTCTTTCCAACAAGACCTTTGCCCTCATGGAGCATTCTTGCCCTTTCTAATTAGAACCTAGATGGATTCTTTATCCAAACCTTTGTTCGCAGCTAAAGCTTATTTTTTAAATTAACATTTTTCCAAAGTTAACCACGTTTTAAAATCTTAAGTACTTCAAAAATATGTGTTCATAAAAAAGTGTGTGTGTGTGTGTGTGTGTGTGTGTGTGTGTGTGTGTCCACTTTCAGTTTGGGCCACAAAATAACACGGTTATTTTAGGGAAACATCTTAACTCAGCTAGCATGAGCAAAGTAAGTGGATTAATACCTTCCTCTACATCTTTTTTTTTTTTTCTCTCTCGTCTTTTAAATTTATGTTTACCAATGTCTCTGAGCGTTTCACAATTCAGAAGTGAGCGCATTTCCTGGGGCAGAGGAGAAAGTACTGACTGGTAGGTTTCGGACATGGGGTCAGGGTGGCTCCCTTTGGTTTCTCTTTCCTGGCGGGCAATATTCCCTGGAGCAAACAGGCCGGCCCTGGTTCTCCATGCTTCTTTGGGAATTCTGTACTTCGTCCTAAGACGCACGGGCATGGTAAATATTTAGTTACTTGTGATATTAAGTCCCGTAGAAACAAAACCTAGTTTATTCCTTGTCCACCACTGATCCCCCAGCATCCAGCACAGGCTGGCCTGCAATATTCACTGAATATTCACTCGCGGAACGAATAAACGAATGAACAACCGGGGCAACGCAGGAAAAGAGCCGAAGGAGCCTCAGGCCAGCAGCGGACCGGAGCGCTTTGGGCGCCTCATTGCTCAGTGCACTGGGAGCAGCGGAGGTAGCAAGTGTTGAACGCTCATCCCGTTGCCAGGCAACAACGTAAGTCAAAATTCTCGACTGCGCGCGCGCGCGGGGGAGATCCGGGTGGACGCTACTCCGGCGCCGCGTCAGGTGTGCGCACGCGCGTGCGCGCCCGCCGCGGACCAGGCCTCCCTCGGTGGCGGCGGAGGGACCCGCGAGGGTTGGCGGCCTGACACTGCGTCAACGCTCCAGGTGCCTCGCAGACCGGGAGAGCCGGGTTGAGAGCCCTGCGCCTTCGAGACCGGTGCCATTGTTGGTACGGCGAAAGTCCAGTTTTTCTGGCAAGAATATTTGCGAAAATACTTTTTTCCTTGATTCTCCAAATCTAGTTGGCTGAAAAGGAAGCGGGCTCGTCCGGGATTTGAACCCGGGACCTCTCGCACCCGAAGCGAGAATCATACCCCTAGACCAACGAGCCGCCTACGTGCAAGCTTTCTCCATATTTTCATGTAAGAAGAAATAGAATTCAGTTACCCTTAGTCTGTTTACAAATAATTTGTTCCCCGAGATTGAATTCCCCGCCAATCATCTACATAAATGAAACAGTTGGAAGAGCTGTTTGTGCCGCATGGTCTGCTGGTAGTTTGAATCGCCATGATGTCACTTGGTGGTAAGGCTGGTCATAGGTAGGAAATTTGGACGTTTTCTTTTTCCTTTGCTCTACTTTGCTAAATTACTGTAAGTAATTTAACTCATTCCCATCTAACTTAGGTTAGAAAAATTCTTGTTCTGGAGTTTTCCTCTTCTCACCTCTATCCTTTTTGAAAGTTTTTGTCATTACTGAGGGGCCCCTAGTTCCCCTCATTACGTTCATCCTTTCCATCTATAATTATTTATAGAATGCGTGTTTGTTTTAATTTTTTACCCAAAATGAAATTCTTTTACAAAGACAAGTAGAAATAATGGTTTTCTTGAATATGTGAGAAGAGAAATCAATCCTTTGTGAAAGAGAATGGATTTAAACTAGCACTCCGTTTGCATTTAGACTTGGATTTACTGGGTGTTTTAAAATAATCATGCAGTTGCTAGGCATTCCTCCGTCTCTTACCCACTTAAGGTTGGAATAGTGGGATTCTTGTGACAATCCAACTGCTTGCTTTTTGCCTTAAAAGTTTAAAAAATCTCCACTGTTTTCTCTAACACCTGCCTACAGTGGTAATAATTTCTAACTGCCCTCAAACTCAAACCGTGAGCCATGGTTCAGACTTAGCCTTCTCCCGTGAAACATGTTCTGGTCAAGAGATAGCACCTTATACTCATTTACAGAGGGGTCCCCTGACACAGGACTGTAATGAGACTTAAAATAAAATGTAAGTGCTTCATGTGGAAAAGAGTTGTTCATCCTGAACCTGAAAATTTCCCAAAGATTCAATTCCTTGATACCCAATTGACATCACATCCCCTCACCCTGAAATCGACTGAATAGATGAGTTTGTTAATGTCTGAACTCAATGCAGTGGTCTTGGGGTCACACCCTTCACACGGCGACCTGAAGTCTAGACCCCAAACTTCTGTTCTCTCTTCATTTCCGTACTGTAATATACTTTTCTGTTTCTCCATCCAACTTTCCTAAGAATAATAAATCATCCATTTACTTTTATACCAGTGAGCACTCAGACTCCAAGCAAAGGTCATTATGTAAACATTGCTAAAAGGAATATCATTTTACACAGTAGGGAACCCACGTGTAACTTCTAGTCGTTTTAGGGAGATGTCTACTGCCCTTGTCCAGGCCATGTAGATTGTGTGTAATAGGATGTTTAGTTACGTTGGCAGACATGATTATATTCATAATTAATCTCAAGTTCCTTGGAAAACAAGGCACACCGTGAAGATACAGGTAGAGAAGACAACTTAGGACAATGGGATATAAAATTTCCCAACAAAGGAAAACAAGACTTATTCACCAACTTTCTACTTAATAGTTACTCAGCGTCAGATTGGTGTTAACCACCGGCTTATCAAAGACAAGAGTTTCTGTCCTTAACGAGACTCACTCCGACTGGGACACGCTATCTGGGTCACTACCACTGTCCCCCTCTTAACTGTTCTCTGCTGAGATTTTATTCCATGCTCTTCCTCTCACCAAAAAGAGCTCCTTTGGGGCTTTTTCCCATGGTAACCAGGGACAGCTCTCCTCTGTTTAATAGTAGGGCCACCACGACCTTTATCCCTGTCACTCAATTCCATTGTCTTTGGAAATATTTCTGAATCACTAGGCTTAGTATCGTTTATGAAATGGAAAAAGAAGCAGTCACGGCACCGAGTAAGAGTCAGAGGGAAATGTTCTCTCTTCACATGTTCAGAGCTGAAAAGATGAGCCACAATCTTCTTGGCTACTTAGTCAATGTGACTATATTTAAATGACAACTAATATACATTTGGGGGCCTTATGATTACTTCTTAAGTTAGGCTCATGTTACTAAATTTTTCATCCTTCTTCCCATCTGTTATATGAGAACCCCTCCCACACCCGTTGACTAATCTGTGACTCACTTACACCAATAAACTTTACATTAGGACAGTACTCTAGTTGTGATTGGTATTTTTATCTAAAGAATATATTTGGACTCTATTCTAATTTCATGATATACTCTCTGGTATGACAAATGATTTGAGGGGCATTCATCTTTATTTTCTGTGGTTTACTTTCACGGAGGGAATTGTTGACATTTTCTTTAACAAATCCTCCCAAAACTGGGTTTCTTATAAGTGAGACAGAGTGAGGACTGGACTTGGGTCCCCTCACCCCAACCACAAAATCCAGTGTTTCTTGGCTGCCTTCACGAAAAGAAAAAGCCAAACCTCTGTGCTGTTGAGTAGTGTCTCTTGCAGGAATGTAGAGGCGGAATGTCCCTGAAAGGCATGTGTTGACCTTGAAGACTGGTAAAGGAGGGACCAAAGCGGCGCGCCCCAAGATGGACCTCAGCGCTAGCTGTTCACCCACTTCCCTCCTCACTATAATACTAAAAATAGTATGCCCACGGGTGGTTTACCATGCTGATGTGACGCATGAGGAAGCATGACCTTGATGTGTGCAGGAGCCCAGAAATCCCCTCCTCTACAGGATTAGATGTCATTAGATGTCTGCGCCTCTTTATAAAGCGCTCTGACCCCTCCTGAGAGACCCGGCCTCCCTCGTGTTCCAGCACCAGCCTTGACCAAACCCTGCCTGGATCGCCCCTCCGGCCTCTGGTCAGTATCTGTTATTTAGAAGACCCAAGGACCCAGTTCGGGGCCATGAGTAAGCGTTTCCGTCAAGGTATTGATTGCAATATTTGGTCCCCTAAAACCAGGTCTTACCCCAAGCACAGGTCATCAGGACTACATCTGGTCTATGACTCTGAAAAAACGCTGTGTTCTGCTATAACTAAGCAGAGTCCTTCAAAGACTTAACCCTTCCGTGCAAGAAGCTGTCTCCAAATTCTTTATAGCCTGACCTCCCTGCTTGCTGAGTTTCTCACAGACTTCCTCCTCTGAAAAAGGCATGCAGGCGGCCGAAGACTGCATTTCTCTCCCTCTCGTGTACGTCCTTAGCTCTACAAGGTGTTGGCTTTTCAGTAGGATTGAGAGAGAGGCATCTGAAATGTCAGCTCCTTGGAAAGACGTTTATCAACCCAGTTAGGTTTCTTATAAAGTTTTTTTATCAGTGTTTTTCTGAACATTTGTCTTTAACTAAAGACAAGGCCCAGGAGATGGCTGATAGCCCTGCCAGCTCTTACTTCTTCATCTTCCGCAGGTTTCCTGTCTCCCGTCTCCCGAGGATGCCATCTGGTTGGATGACCTCACCCTCTATTTCTATCTCTCTGGTCCTGCTCTTCCTGATCATCCCTAATAGGCCGGTTCCGGAGAGAACGGCAGGGCCCCGGTCACCTCCTGGCCTGCACACACGGACTCCTGGGAGCTAGGACCCTGCGCCGGCCTTATTTTCTCTTGTGGACACATGTCATGAGTGTCCTTGGGTTTCTATTTCTTTCTAGGGTGAACTGAAACCGCCCTGTGACCCTCGGCCGTCTGGACGACTCAAAGCCTAGGATGTGGAAGCCCTGGCTGTCCTGGAGGGCGCTGGGGCCCGGCGCTGCACGCCGCCCAGGTCCCAAGTTCACCCCAGGTGAGGATCGAGGCCGCCTCCAGGGCCAGGGCCAGGGCCACCAGCCAGCATGGACCAAGGACGGGAGCACGTTTCTGTAAAGGGTGTTTCTCCGTTTATTTTTTCTGTCCTTCTGGACCGCGTTTGTTGTTACGTTCCATAAAGTTATCTTAGTTTCTACTTTTTGGTACCTCGGTAACGCTTGCTAAGATGGGTCTTTGATTTGATGTTCTAGTTCACTAATTTGATCTTTGGGTATGCTGCCCACTGTATAGTCTACTGTGTTGGGGTCCATCCAGCCAGCAGTGCTGTGTGGCCTCTGGGACCCTGCTTCCCCTACTTGAAAATGTGTACGCTTGACTGCTTGACCTAAATGGATCAGAAACTGGAGTTAGTTCTCCTATTGTTCATGCCACTTGGTAATTGTGGTTTCAGTAAATGGGCAGATTTTCTGATT
>NC_043706.1:3182804-3204781 GCF_006229205.1 Suricata suricatta
TAGATATTTCGCCGACACCAACCCCCTACTCAGAGACCCTTGGACTCTGGTGCGTGGGCTGGTCCCCCGCACTACTGAGTTTTCAAAAAACTCATTCGTTTCTTATCCGGATCCAGTGTCTCTGACTGTTTCTTCTTCATAACTGTTTATTCTGGCTTCAGGTTTCCATTTTCTTCCTTTATGACTTTATGACTTTGTATTGTGTTTATTTTAAATCCTTATTCTAAGTCTTCCATAAATTCTGTCACCTCTACCTCAGATTTCCTCGTTATTGTCATTTTAAAATAGGTCTTGCACCCTGCGGTGTCTCCTGCCCAGCCTCTGGACCCACGGTCTTTCTTTGTTGATAATGTTTGTATCTGGTAATAGGGGCAGGAACCCCCCCCCCCCTTGCTGGTCCCAGTGACGCAAGGCGAGAATGGCCCGGCCACGTGGCACACCCTCTGCTTGACCGTTTAGGCCGTGCTGTGTCTCATTTGTCCCCTCCCCCACACGGAAGCCATCCAGCTCCGTCGAGAAATTGTCCTGTACCATCTGCCACGACACTGGTTTATCTAAAATGTGTCCGCGTCTTTCCTGGGACGTACGTGAGGAGACATTGTTCGGGTTGAGAGCAGGGAGTTAGTCCCCTCGGAGGTTACTTTGTCCGGCTTTTAAACATAGGGTTCTTTTTTCCATTGGATACTTTTCCTGCTTTGTCAAAGCTTAGTTGGCCATGTATCTGCGGATCCATTCTGGGTTCTCTATTCTGTTGCGTCGGTCTATGTGTCTGATTTTGTGCCCGTCCCATCCTGTCTGGGTGATAACAGCTTTGTAGTAGAGGCTAAAGTCCAGGATTGTGAAGCCTCTGGCTTTGGTTTTCTTTTTCAACATGACTCCGGCTATTCTGGGTATTTTGTGATTGGGACTGCCCTGAATGCGTAGATTGCTTTGCGTAGTATAGACATTTTAACAATATTTGTTCTTCCAATCCATGACATGGAAAGTTTTTCCATTTCTTTGTGTCTTCTTCAATGTCTTACATACGCTTTCTGTAGTTTTCAATGCACAAATCTTCCACCTCTTTGGTTAGGTTTTTCCTAGGTTTTTTATGGTTCTTAGTGCAATTGTTAATCCTTGACACCTCTTTCTGGTGCTTCATTATTGGTGTATAGGAATGCAACCGGTCTCTGTCCACTGATTTATATCCTGCGACTTTGCTGAATTCATGTATCAGTTCTAGCAGTTTTTGGTGGAGTATTTCAGGTTTTCCATGTAGAGTATCATGTCATTTGTGAAAAGTGAAAGTTTGACTTTTTCTTTGTCGATCTGGATGCCTTTTATTTCATCTTGCCGTCTGTTCAGTGTTGCTGACTCTGGGACTTCCAGCACTGTGTTAAACAGCAGTGGTGAGAGTGGACACTCCTGTCATGTTCCTGATCTCGGGGGGAAAGCTCTGTTTCCCCCCATTGAGGAATGTATTCACTGTGGGCCTTTCATATACAGCTTTTATGATGTTAAGTTATGTTCCTTCTGTCCCGACTTTCTTGAGGGTTTTTATTAAGAAAGGATGCTGGGGGCACCTGGGCGGCTCAGCCAGTTAAGTGTCCAACTTCAGCTCAGGTCCTGAGCTTGCAGTTTGTGAGTTTGAGCCCCATGTTGGGTCCTAGGCTGACAGCTCAGAGCCTGGAGCCTGCCTTGGATTCTGTGTCTCCCTCACTCCCTGCCCCTCCCCCACTCACACTCTGTGTCTGTCTGTCTGTCTCTCTCTCTCTCTCTCAAAAATAAACAAACATTAAAAATTTTTTTAAAGAAAGGATGCTGTATTTTGTCAAATGCTTTTCCTTTATTGACAGGATCACATGCTCTTATCTCTTCTATTAATGTGCTGTATCACACTGATTGATTTGCAAATATCAAACTAGCCCTGCAGCCCAGGGATGAATCCCACTTGATCATTGTGAATAACTCTTATAATATGCTGTTGAATTCGATTTGCTATATCTTGTTGAGAATTTTTCCATCCAGGTTCATCAGGGATATTGGCCTGTAATTCTCCTTTTTTGTGGGGTCTCTGTCTGGTTTGGGAATCAAGGTAATGCTAGCTTCATAGAATGAGTCCAGAAGCTTCCTTCCATTTTGGAACAACTCGAGAAGGATGAGTATTAACTCTGCTTTAAATGTCTGGTAGAATTCCCCAGGGAAGCCATCTGGCCCAGACACTTATCTGTTGGGAGATTTTTGATAAACAATTCAATTTCTTCACTCATTATGGGTCTGTTCAAATTTTCTATTTCTTCCCGTTTGAATTTTGGTAGTGTGTGGGTGTCCAGGAATTTGTCCATTTCTTCCAGATTGTCCAGCTGTTGGCATATAATTTTTCATAGTGTTCTCTAATAATTGTATTTCTGTGGTGTTGGTTGTGATCTCTCCTCTTTCATTTATGTTTTTATTTATTTGGGTCCTTTCTCTTTTCTTTTTGAGAAGTCTGGCTAGGGGTTTATCAATTTTATTTATTCTTTTAAAAATAAACCAGCTCTTAGATCATTGATCTGCTATTTTTTTTATTCTATATTGTTTATTTCTGCTCTAATATTTATTATTTCTCTTCTCCTGCTGACTTTGGGCCTTCTTTGCTGCTGTGTTTCTGGTTCCTTTGTGTGAGGTTAGGTTCTGTATTTGGGACCTTTCTTGTTTCTTGAGATAGGCCTGGATTGCAATGTATTTTCCTCTTAGGAGTGCCTTGGCTGCATCCCAAAGGGTTTGAACTAGGTGAAGAAATAGGCAGAAGACATTAGTAGACACTTTTCAAGACATCCAGAAGGCCAACAGACACATGACAAGATGCTCAATCTCACACTGGTCAGAGTGGCTAAAATAAACATCTTAGGAAACAACAGATGTTGGCAAGGATGTGGAGAAAGTGAAGAACCTGTTTGCACTGTTGGTGGGAATGCAAACTGGTGCAGCCACTCTGGAGAACAGTATGGAGGGTCCTCAAAAATTTAAAAGTAGAACTACCCTATGACCCAGCAATTGCACTACTAGGTATTTACCCAAAGGATACAAAAATGCTGGTTCAAAGGGGCACGTGCACCCCAATGTTTATTACAGAGCTATCAACAATAGCCAAATTATGGAAAGAGCCCAAATGTCCATCGACTGATGAATGGATAAAGAAGATGTGATATGTACATACAATGGAATACTATTCGGTGATGAAAAAGAAAGAAATCTTGCCATTTGCAACGATGTGGATGGAACTGGAGAGTATCATCTAAGTGAAATAAGTCAGTCAGAGAAAGACAGATCTCATATGTGGAATTTGAGAAACTTAGCAGAAGACCATAGAGGAAGGGAAGGAAAAATAAGTTACAAACAGAGAGGGAGGCAAACCATAAGAGACTCTTAAATACAGAGAACAAACAGAAGGTTGCTGCAGACGGGGAGAGGGGGATGGGTTAAATGAGGGAGGGGCACTGAGGAGGGCACTTGTTGGGATGACACTGGGTGTCATATGTAAGTGATGAATCGCTGGGTTCTACTCCTGAAGCCGAGACTACACTGTATGTGAACTAAGTTGAATTTTAATTAATTAATTAATTAATTAATCAATCAATCAATCACAGGGTTCAAGTCCTAGCCTGAATGATACCAGATACCTCAATTGCAACTTTGAAATGTTTTCCACCACTGAACATTCTAAGAGTTTTTTGGGGACAGATAATGACTACAACATCAGAAAACTCCAAGAAGTGCTTCTCTTTCTATCCCTCCTCTCACTCTGTATTTCTTGATATTTATTTTGGGTATTCTTCAAGCCTCTTGTCTACCTCCGGTCTACTGTGTTACCACACAGGTTCCAGAAGTGGGCGATAAAGGTGAGAGGGAACAATGGAAAACTTTGAATCTCCCAAACCCGTATCCTAAGGGTAGCTTTAGGGTTTAAATACTTTGGAATAATGGGGGCACCTGGGTGGCTCAGTCGGTTAAATGTCCACCTCTTGATTTACGCTCAGGCCATGATCTTGAAGTTCATAAATTGGAGCCCCACACTGGGCTCCAGGCTGACAGCACGGAGGCTGCTTGGGATTCTCTCTCCCCCCTGCTCACTCCCTCTCAAAATAAATAAGTAAACTTTATAAAAAGAATAAATACTCTGCAATAATGAATTGAGTATTCCCAGTAATGAACTTAGTGTCACCAAACTGTCCATTCTCTTCATAACAAGTCCCAGCCTCTTTACTCACACTGATTTCGGCACATAGTTCTGCCTGAATTGTCCTGGGCTGGCAGGGACACCAGGGACCAGGGAGTCACTGCTGAGCCAGTGGGGAGTCTGCCCGGCAGGCAGGTATGCAGAGCCCACGCGTGTTCCGGGGAAACCGCCGTTCATCTGGAACCAAACAAGAGTTTTGGTGTTGGTTGGCCCCCTCCAGAGCTTCCTGGGGATAATATGAACCTGGGCCCTGTGAGGAGGGCAGGGAGACACTGGAGAGAGGCAGTCCCCTCCAGGTTGGTAGGTGGCAGTTTCATTAGCAAGAAAATTTACGTGCTAGGCTTGGCTTCAGTGGCCTAGGACAAGCAGAGCCCTGCACCTGCCTGTCAAGTCTTAGGAGTTTATGTAGAGACTCCTCACCAGCTTCAGTCACATCCAGTGTCTAGGTGGCCTCATAGAGATGACCGCATCACTGTCTCAAAGCTGTGTCCCTGGGGCAGCCCTGGAAACAGGGAGGGCAATCAGGACACATAGCCCAAGGGCAGGGGAAGGAGTGAGGGCCCATCACCAGGGCCCAGCTCCCAAGTCAACCAGAGGTCACATCCTCTCAGCGACCTGCCCGACATTTGGGAAGCGCCCATTTAATCAGAGACAGTGATGGTTTGACTTTCAGCTCATTGTCAGAATCAGGGCCCAGAGTTCAAGTAGGAAATCATGGACTGGTCTTTATTCATTCCTGTAAAACTAATGCGTGATCGCAGGGGGACAGTGACAGTGATTTGTGTGCTCCGGTGTAGTCCTCCCGTTATCCTTTGTAAAGGTAATGATGTGATTATTGTCATTCCCATTTTTCAGATAAAGAGTTTCTGAAATCTAGTGTATTTTACTGGCAACGTGGCTAAATTTTACCACTCTGGTTTTTGTAATAGCCTGCTATGGGTTATAATGCACTGAAGAAAAGGTGTCATTTAAAAAAAAATATTTGTTAATGTTTATTTATATTTGAGAGAGAAAAAGAGTGCAAATGGAGGAGGGACACAGAGAAAGAGAGGGAGATGCAGAATCTGAAGCAGTCCAGGCTCTGAGCCATCAGCACAGAGCCTGATGCTGAATTCAAGGTGGGGCTCAAACTCATGAGCCATGAGATCATGACCTGAGCTGACGCTGGACATTTAACAGACTGAGCCATCCAGATGCCCCAAGAAAAAATAAAAGAGAGGAAGAATTTTAGTTTTTTCTTTTCAGTTTATTTATTTTGAGAGAGAGATAGAGAGAGAGCACAGCAGAGGGGCAAAGAGAGAGAGAGAGACAGAGAGAGTGCCAAGCATGTTCTTGTGCTGCCAGCGCAGAGCCAGACACGGGGCTTGAAGCCATGAAACTGTGAGATCACAACTGGAGCCAAAACCAAGAGTCAGATGCTCAGTCAAATGAGCCACCCAGGCACCCCCAGAATTTGGTCATTTTGATAAAAACATGTTCACACGATACATAGCATCTTCAGTCAGCAGCAATAGTCTTCAAGCATGTGAATGCTCAGAAAGAATTTCCATAGTCCAGGCATTTAAAGTTTTATTTCCTTGAGATAACGTACCCATCAAGACCCACATAGCTTACTTACATAGCTCAGTGAATCTGTACAAACTATACATGTCACAAAAGCACCCAGCGGCTGAAAGAGTAAAGCCACCAGACGTAAGGCAGGAATGTCTCCCGTTTCCATTCCTCGCGGTGTCCTGGAGAACCCACCGTCCTGACTGAACACAGGTCTGTTTTTCCGTCCGCTGACTGTTTGCCCTCGTCCTTCCCTTCCCACCATGCTCCCATCTGACTTCTTTCAGTGGGAAAATGTACAGTCAGCCCCACTTCCGTACCCTCGTGTTTCCAGCACTGCCACCAAAATCAATTTTGAGATTTAGGGGCACCTGGGTGGCTCAGTTGGTTAAGCCTCCGACTTTGGCTCAGGTCAGATCTCACGTTTGTGGGTTTGAGCCCCGCATCAGGCTCTGTGTTGATGGCTAGCTCAGAGCCTGGAGCCTGCTTCTGGTTCTGTGTTTCCTTCTCTCTCTCTGCCCCTCCTCCTCTCATGCTCTGTCTCTCTTTGTATCAAAATAAATAAAGCATTTTAAAAAAAGTTTTAAATTTTGAGATTTAGATGATTTGATTTGAAAACCGTAAACTAGTGGAAGGGGAGATGGCGGAATTCTGTGATGAGTCCCATGATTCCTGCTCTCTGGTGTGCAGACCTGGTGTAATCCTCTCTCCTAGAATATGGGAAAGACCTCTGGATATGGTGTAATTTCACTAGTGTGGGGAAGGAAATATTCTTCCTCTACCCTTCAAGGTCTTCCAGCTGGTTTAAGAGTTACGTTGATGTAAGATTAATAGGAGAAAACAATCAAAGTTATTACATGTACCTGGAGTACCAATAATGAAATTGAGACCTAAAGAAATGACCAAACAGGCAGTGTTTATACTTTTTATACAAAGAGACAATGCATTTTTGAGTAATTGACGGGATAAAGAAAACAGATGTTTGGGAACTTTACTTAGTAAGGAATTGTAAATGGACTTTGAGCTGAGATAGTAGATTAGTAAAAACATAGCAAGACTGTTTATGCAGCTTTCTCTGCTCTTAAATTTTCCATCTCTGGTGACAAGAATTTCTTTTTACTTCTCAGTACAGCGTGGGTATCTTTCATATGAAAGATTTATTTCCTGCTTTTGGGGAAAGAACGAGTATCTGAGGTCTGTGCACCGCCTCTTTCCCTAATGATAGCTTTAAATCAAAGTAATCAGTACGCCATTGCACTACATTTAGGGACAACCTGACCTTGGCCTCTACACTACCATGATTGGATTCTATGACAAAGTTGAAGGGATTTTTTTCAGATGTAGTTAAGCTCCCTAGTCAATTGGCCTTGAGTTAGTTTAAAAAAAAAAAAAAGAGAGAGAGAGACCTGAAGCCTTCCGGATGCCCCCACCCTCGAGCCATCTGTGTGGCCTGGCCGTGGTCAAACCCCCCCCCCCCCCCCCGCGTTCTTCAACATCACCCCAGACAGCAAGCCCTTGGGCCATGTCTCCTTCGAGCTGTTTGCAGACAAAGTTCCCCAGACAGCAGAAAACGTTTGCGTTCTGAGCACAGGGAGAATGGGTTTGGTTGTAAAGCATCCTGCTTTCACAGGATTAATTCGGGATTGATGTGCCAGGCGACGGCTTCCCTCGTTGTACTGGCCCTGGCAGCTAGTCCACTTCTGGGGGAAATTTGATGATGAGAACTTCGTCCTGAAGCTCAGGGGTCCCAGCATCTCATCTGTGGTGCGCTGGACCCAACACGAACGGCTCCTGGTTTTCCGTCCACACCGCCCGCACTGGGGTGATGGCGAGCAGGGGGCTTCGGCAAGACGGCAAGACGCAGGAGGGCGTGAATGCTGGGAAGCTGGGGAGCAAGGTGGTTCCAGGAATGACAAGACCAGCAGGAAGATCACCATTGCTGACCATGGACGAATCTAACACCTTTGACGTGTGTGGTGTCCGAACGACCAGACCGGTCCTTCTGGGGACCCCACCCCCATCTGCTCGAAACGTCCTGCACCTTCGCCCTCCGGCTGCAGTTCTATGGGCCCCATATTTTCCTCACTCCCCCCCAGGTCTAGCGGGATTGCAGAGCTTTGTTTATGATTACAAATAAAAACTAAACAACAACAACAAAAAAGAGAGTGACAGATTGTGCGGGATGAGTCTGATCTCATCAGGCGAGCCTTTCGGAAGAAGATCCAAAAGAGACCTATTCAGAGTGGGAGAGGCTCTCCTGCTCAGTTTGAAAAAGCAGACAGCTCTGATGTGAACTGCTTATGAGGAGGGTCACGTGGCCGGGGGTGTCCTCTAGCAACGGAGGGTCTGGTTCTGAAACACCAGGAACTGAGATTCACCAGCCATCAAGGAGCTGGGAAGACGTCAGACAAGACTGCAGCCTTAGCGGACACTGTGAATTGTGTCTGGGGAGATGCAGCTAAGCCATGATCCTGACCCTCTGAGACTATGACATGACACGTGTGCGTTACTTTAAGTTCTTCAGTGTGTGTTCGCTTGTTATGCAGCAATAGATTACTAATATGCCAGAGTGCGTGGATGTGGTGTTGTCTTGACTGAAAGTCATTCAAGTTGATATTTCCTTTCCCCTTCTGGAGAAAGAATCATCACCATGTGTGGGGGATAGGCTGAGGGCCCCCCAGGTTATACCAGTGGGTTAACAAGCATGGAGAAATAAGCCATAAGATGCTCACACCCGAATGTGGGTAAGCATGATTGGCACCCCGAGAATAGGAGGGTGCTGAACCCCAAAGATAGGGACGGCAAAGGCCCAAGGTGGGACTGGGCATAAAGGCTCCCAATACAAAGGTATACGAGGTAAGCAAGATGAAGCCTGCAAGGCAGACGAGCCCCCCAATTTAGTCCGAGAGCAGAGAAGCCGCTTTCCCAGGAGAATGGGGCCAAGTTAGGCAAAACAAGTCAATTGGACTCTAGACCCGTGGGCTGCAGGCGAAGCAGCCCAGAGCGGAGGTGCCTGTCAACCTTGTCAAGGTTATGTCCCCGTCTGCCTTCTCCCCCAGGCCAGCCAGGACAAACAGCCGGCGCCTCCCGTCTGCCCTGAACACCGTCTGCCCATCTGCCAGGCACCTGGGTTTTGTTTTATATTGACCCAAACCCAAACACTGTGTATCTTCAACCCTCCCCCTCCCTCATCCCCATAGTTCATGTTCAGTTTCCTTGTCTCTCGTGCACGCTCATCCCGTTTGTAAGCCTTCTGGTCTTCATAAGGGCGGGGCAAGGGCGGTTACTCGGGGCTCCGGTCTTTTCCTGGACATTAGCCATCTCTCCCTCCTACTTTAATCCTGCACCCCGCTCTCTTGCTAAGACAAGAGAGAACTGTAGACCCAGAGTCCACGACAGCCGTGCACTGTGACGCCCTTCAGACGTCCAGAATGAGCAGGGCAGCGGCCTGGCGCGGGGGCTCAGTCAGTTGAGCCAGCTGTGAAGTATTAGTTGTTAGGCTGTTGTGAATACTTGAGTTTTTGTTCTTGGCTGTCTGGCCAATGTGGCCCATAGCCCTCATTTAACAATTTCTCTCACTTTCCAAAATCCTTCTTTCAGTTTGGTGTCTGACGCTATTCTCTTCTCTTCCGTTCATGCTTTCATAGTCCTTGCATTTCCTTATTTTTGCTCTTGTGAGCATCATGGATAAGCATCATTCTTCCCACTTACCTGCTACACCTTATTTGATAATTGGATGCTCACTCATTTATACATTTATTCAGTAATTATGAACTTTTACTTTATTCGTTCAATGAAATAAGATGGGATGAAAATAAATTAGAGGGGCGCCTGGGTGGCTCAACTGATTGAGCATCTGACTCGATTTTGACTCAGGTCATGATCTCACTCAACTGTGAGATCAAGCCCTGTGTTGGGCTCTACACTGACAGTGTGGAGCCTGTTTGGGATTCTCTCTCTCTCCTTTCCTCTCTCTCTGCCCCTCCCCTACTCACACTGTTTCTCAAAATTTATTAATTTCTCAACGTTTAAAAAAAAAAGTAGGCAAGAAATAAGATCCTAGGTTGTGTGCTTTTCAAATACCTAAGTCTCTTGTTAACTATCAAGTTTTCACTTCTCTCTTTTAATTGTTTTCAATTTATTCTCTCAAGAAAGCAGGACATTTGTTTAACAGAAGTTTTCACATCTCAGTTTTTCCCACTTCCATGCTGTCCTTGAGTGTACTGTTATCCTCCATATTTATTGTAAATTCACAACTACCGTTATAGACTTCATTAAATTTAGTATGATGTTTCACTATTTGGCAGGTGCAGACATGAAGGGTCAGATTTTCCGTTAGGGGCTGATGGGAGAGATGGTCCCAGCATGGCAAACATGACTGTGGTAGTCCAAACTCCTGGATGGAGAAATGAAAATCTTGGAATAGATTTTAGAGCAAGATAGGGTTTAGGGCAAAGCCATGTGTATTTCAGAAAACATTTAATCTGTATTTCAGAAACAGTCCCAAGATAGTTTGTGGTCCAAGCTGGAGATAGGTGTATGGAAATGGATCTGGAGGCTGTAGGATCAAGCTGAAAGGAGTGTAAAGATGGATAAAGCCAAATGTATTGAGATAGACTCACTCAGCAGAGATTGTGAATTTAATATTTTAGCTTGAGTGGCTAGAAATGGTTCAAACAGTTTGAAAGCTTGGATGACTGAAAAATGAAGCCAAACGTGGCCCACACTAAATGAAGCCAAAATGCCAAGAAGTTCTTAGTCTATCATAGAGGAAGTTAATCCAAGATTTGGGATTATTGGAATTCTAAAGTATTTATTATGGAAGATCTGCTCATCCAGACCAGAAGGGTTCCAGAGAACATGCCTTTCATCAGAGCTGTGACAAATAAATTCGTGAGAAGAGCCCAGCACCCAAGAAGAGCTTTGTTGGAGTTCTTCCCTACATATAAAAAATCACATCAGGAGTTACTGTCATTGAACTGAAATGCCTAAATACAGTGGGAATAATTTGAATACAGAATGACAGGTATGGACATTAATCAGACAGTCTGACTTGCAGAGATCTTTGGCATTGACTAGTTGAGTATGGTTCTGCAGAACAGATGTACACAAGAGGTCGACTAAAGTCTTTCTTGATCTGAAAAAGGAGAAAAATTCCAGGCCTTGCGAGTATAAATCTGAATTGAATATTCGCCTTGAACATCTTGAATGGCCGTGGATCCTTAATCTCTCCCAGACTTGAGCCCAATCAGTCACCCTTGGCACCTTGAATGATGGGGAAGACAGATCCCCAGGAGGAAAGCCTACTATGGTGCCAGAAATATACACTGACAGTCTTCCTGCCAGCTGTCCCCAAAGGGACCTTCAGTCATTTACTATGGTGACTCTGTGGTGGATAAGGGACATAATCATCTTTTCAGAGGTTCATGGTCATTGGCTCTGTACTGACAATCATTCCTGGAGCCCCAGATTCTCACTGTGGATCACCAGTTCGAGTAGGAATTTACTAGCGTTATGTGATCAATAAAGTTTTGTCTCAGGTGCATGGTTTCTTCTAAGAAATCCACTATATGTAAGAATCATTGCTTTCCTGTGGGTAATCTATCATTTAACTCCGGCTACTTTCAAGATATTTCCTTTGTTTTAATTTTTACAAAAAATCTACAAATGCATATTTGGCATCTTATTAATTTCTTATGTAAATTAATGTAGTGCCGCATTATTTGTGCCAGCATGAGGCTGGATCCTCCAGGATATTTTCACATAGCCAGCAAAATAGCCCTTTTTGCTAGATATTTAGCCATGTTTTTTTTAATTGCTGTAATTTATAACTTTTATGCTGCAGTTCTCATATGAGCAATATTTATCTGCTTGATTTTCTTAAAAGTGAAACTTATAAGTCAAAGAGTAAATACATCAGCATTTTGGTAGAATTTGCCAGATTCTTCTCCTTCCTACAGGAAGCATGGTAGTTAAAGAGGCATCGTATAAGCAGGAACAGTGTAATCGGCTAAGCCGTGACGTGGTGGCAGGATGGACCTGAGAATAAAGCTGAGTCCCCAGGGGTGATTCCGGTCTTCCTGCGTCAGCTCAGGGCTACTAGACTCCAGCTCGGTTGTATAATATCATACTTTAATTTAAGCTACTCTTCATTTAAAATTTTTTTTCTAATGTTTCATTATTTAGTTTTGAGAGAGAGAGCATGAGCAGGGAAGGGACAGAGAGAGAGGGAGACATGGATACTGAAGAAAGGGTCCAGGCTGTCAGCCTAGAGCCGGATGCGGGGCTTGAGCCCACGAACAGTGAGATCATGACCTGATGCGAAGCGGATGCTCAACCGACTGAGCCACCCAGGCGCCCCAACTACTCTTCAATTTTTTTACACTCAGCCATAACATGTCTTATTTCAAACCTGCTACCAAAGGGATCAGTGAAAAAATGGACATTTTTCAGGTTTTATTGAGTATACCAACATCCACCCAGATGTCCATCTCTGTGAAATCAGCACAAATGGGCTCACAATTGGATAACGAAGCGTTAAGGTTTCTAGAATACTAGCGTTATGGAATTACTCTCATCTAAAGACTTTAAATATAAAGAAATGATACAATCTGTCCAATAAAAGAAAAGAAAACAGAGCATCAGGCGGAGGACACTGAGCGGCTCTTCTCTCAGGGGGACCCAGTAGAGGACCCTGGGTTTCTGGAGGTAGAGGATGTGCTTGTGGTGCTTATGGAGCAGAAATACCATGTAGATGCGGGCCCAGCCCACGGGACCCAACAGGAAATCCCGCAGGGCCGTGAGAATGAGAGAAATCCGTCTTCTTGTCTGGTTTGCTGGTAGGAAGTAACAGTAGGTGTCACTTGGACCAATCTGTGCGCTGCTCAGCGGAGAGGCTTCCCACGTAGCAGAGTGAGTTCACGCTGACCAAGGAGTTGAGTATCCACAAGAAGAGGGGAGGGAGGCTGTGGCATGTGGACACCGGCTGGCGGCTGGCGGGCACGGAGGCTCCGGGGCCACGGTGGCCGCCAGGACCACTGGGAGGCAGCTGCTGGTGGAGATCGGAAGGCCCCGGCCACCCTCTCCAGAAACACAAACATTTTACAGCCTGTGCCATCCGGGAAGTTTCTCAAACCACACGTTGCTATTGTTTTCAGTGCTGCCTTGGAAAAAAGTATTGGGGTGTTTGTAAGAGCCAAGTGGGTAAGAGGCCTATAGCTTTCTTCTCATGCCCGAAAGAAAGTACATGAGTACTTGACAGAAGTGGAGATGTCCCCACGATGCCAGGTCCAGTGAGAAGGAGAAACGCTGTTCCCATGATGCTGTTCAAAACCATTTCTTACTTGAATGAGGGAGAGGTTTGAGTCCAGCAAGCACCTTGTGAAGAAAGCTATTTGAGGAGATGAATCTGCAGAGAACCCCTCGCTCAGAGGGCTCCCCGACTGCGGAAGGGCAGCCACAGCGGACGTAACAGAGCAGATTTGTGTCCAGAGAACTCTGTTCCTTTCCCCATGAGCCTCTGTGTAGGTCATTCTATGTGGCTTCAATGCGACACTGAGAATAAGAATACAGACCTCTGAAGTCGCCATCGAGATCGCGTGTCTGGCTCCGGACCCACAAAGACAAACTCCAGGCTCAACCGTGGAGATCCCGGTCATCTCAGTCCCAGCAGGTGCGGAGTTGAACTAAGGGTCCCTCAACGGGATGTCACCCTTGTCTTCTAGTTCCTCACGTGATATTACCATCAGCGCACTCCAAGAAGTCTGGGCCTTCTTCTTCACCTCTCCATGTCCCCGCGCTAGAGACTTACAGCCTCCTGCTGCGTCCATGGCCTCCCTGCTCCCAGATTCAGTCCGTCTCCTCTTCCGTCGGGCCATCAGGCTCCCCAGGCAGGACAGAGCTCGTTCTGATGAGTAAAGCAATTTCCTGGTCGGCCTCCTGATTCCACTTTTTAGATCTCTAATATACACACCTGAATATTTCCAGAGTTCTTTTAAAGCCCAAACTGATTCTGTGAGTTCATTGCTTACAAGTTTCCACTGGGTTTTCCTAGTTCTCAACATCAAATCAAACTGCATAGACTTTTGAGATCGGACCCCACCTTTTAATGCCTAATCGGCCAGAGACATCCAGACACGGTTTGTGGGTCGGACGGAGCTGGGATCTGACCCCATGCAGGCTGCACTGGGCCTGGGAGACCTTGGAATGCTGCCAGGCAAGGATCTGCCCAGGAGGTCTGAGTCCCGCTGAGCGATCTGAGGAGACCCAGAGGGAAGCCTGCATCAGGTCAGGGAAGGGGTGGTTGGGAAATGTCAGGTAACAAGCGACTGGGACTGGGCGCTGTCCTGAGGCAGGGCGGTGTATGAAGGAGGGATCCCCACGATGGGGAGAGTAGCCGTGGGCGGGGCATCCTCCCCAAGAAAAGAGGAGCCAGGCAAATGAAGGGTGAGGGCGCCTTGCCCGCCTGCTCAGGAACCTGGGGAGAGTCGGTGTCTGCAGGGAACTCAGTGGTCTGCTTTCCCGCATCGGTCCCGCCCTGGTTAACACAGAACTGATGTGGTTGTGATCAGTCCAGACCATGGGCCCCCTCTCAGGCCTGGATAAAAATGCGCTCCTTCACCATTAAAGTCTCCAACCTAAGTTTGCACCTAGAAACGTCTATAGAGCTGCTGACAGTTTCCCCCAAACAACATAAAGCGTCAGGTTTGATGGAACTGCAGGATTTGCACGGACTCTGTCTGCCTGGAAAGCCCGCCCACGGCGGTCACCCCGCTCCGCCGCCCCCCTCCCCCCGGCTCCCAGGCCTCAGGGGCTCGGGTGGGCCTGGCCGTGAAGGGGTCTGGCACCAGGAGCGGCAGGAGCTTAGGCTGGTGTCCAGCTTTGGCCCCAGGAAGCCTCGCGACTTGGGGAACATGGGTCATTCCCTTTAGCCTCCACTTCCTCCCCGGACACGTGTGGAGACCCAGGCCTGCACCATGTTGTCGGAGAAAGCGTGACGTGACCCTAACTGCCCCGCACCCCGTGAAATGCCCTGCCGGCCTGATGGCAGGAACGGCGGCCGGACCCATATTCGGGAGCAGGAACCGACTCACTGTGGAGTCAGAGCCCTGGGGTCTGTTCAGTGACAGCACTCGGCACAGCCCAGGCCCTGCGGTGTCCTCATTGTAGATGTCCCTGCCGGGCTCTGTTTCTCTATCCAGAGTTTCCCGTGTTTCCAGCCTTCTTTCCCGGGGTTTCCTTTATGCACTGGGATCCAACAAAGGATGGCTGGGATGATGGAGATTCTGTTTTCCGAGCAGGTCACAGCCACGATCCAGAGAGGACAGGAGTCATAACGATCCTCCTACGCCCACTGCGATTCATCGGGGAGGTGACTTTCCTTCCACCGCTCTGAGATCGCAGCTGAGATGTCTGTCATGAAAGACAGACAGACCAGAGAAGACACGCAGGCATTTGTGAGGTTGTCTGCCTCCTGTGCATGTGAAGATAACCAGAGAGAATTGAGTAACTCTCTGCGGTGGCTGAGAATTCTGGCTAAACACCACTGTAACAAGGAAGGGGGAGGGGAGAGGACTGAGAACTTTCCAGAAGTGAGAGAAGATAGGACCCCACAGATACACAAAGCACAACATATTCTTAGCACATTAAAAAGAAACTGATGCATCAGACACATTGTAGTCCAATTCATAGCACATAAGAGTAAAGGATTTTTAAAGCAGCCAGAAAAAAAGATTTCTGAGGAAATGATGTACAGATTAACATAGATTTCTCAGAAATCTGAAGAAGATATATTTTGAAACTGTTAGAGGAAAAAAATGCTGTCAACCAAGAGGGTTATACAAAGTAAATGTGTTTTTCAAGTGTAAGAATAAAATAAATATAATATGAGATGAAATAAAACAGAGAAATATTGCCACTAAGAAAGCTTTATTAAGGAATTGTCAAGTTCATACTTGAGGAATTAAAAATAAAAACCTAGGAGAGTTACACAGTAAGTAAAAAGAAGAAAAGAAATTAGTAAATAGATAAACATAAGTAAATATTGCCAGTTTAAGATGAAGGTTGATGCTGAAAAATAACGTCTCCTTTTTTGACTGAAAAGATGGGAATGAAAATACTGGATAGGAATAATTTAACAGTCTACGGCCATACCACCCTGAACGCACCCGATCTCGTCTGATCTCGGAAGCTAAGCCGGGTCGGGCCTGGTTAGTACTTGGAAGGAATAACTGAACAGACAGAAGCAATTCGACTTAAAGGGTTTTAAAGTGTTGTAATGCTTAGAGAACCTTATGAAGTACATTAACTTCAGGCTCTGTAAAGTCAACCATGCATGATGACATTTCAGTAATAAGAACACACAAAAAAAACTGAAAAAATGTATACCACATGAATGAGTAGAAGAAAAGGACAGTAGAATAATGGGGGAAATGAAAGAAAAAAGACAAGAGGAAATAATAAAAAATACAGGCAAAATACAAATCAAAGAGATGGGTGATGCATACAAGTCCAAGTGTATCAGTACTTACTATTACTTACAAGTACAGTACTTACTATGCCCAACCAGCCTTACCCAGGGGTCACCGGACCACTAGAAACAATCTTGTAGGTTAAGGAAACCCGACCTGTTAATCCAGAGGTAGAGGGAGGGCATCACGGAGGAGCCACAGAACGGTCTCTCATATGTGCCGCATCTTTCCTCCTTTCGGGTTTCGTTAAAGGATTCCGAGCAGGTGCTCAGGAAGCAGGGTTGGTTCATGTTTCTGGATGGGATTAGTAATTAGGAGGAGCCAGCATTAATTAATGTACGAATCGGGTACAGTCTTGAATCCAAGGTGGGTTAACAATGCGGGATCCACAGTAACAAACGGATCTATAAAAAGTGGTTTGGGGGCACCTGGTGGCTCAGCCAGTTGAGTATCTGACTTCGGTTCAGATCTTGATCTCGAGGTTCTGAATTTGAGCCCCGCATGGGGCTCTGTGCTGACAGCTCAGAGCCTGGCGCTGCTTCGGATTCTGTCTCTCTTTCTCTTTCTGCCCCTCCCCTGCTCATGGTCGCGCGCGCTCTCTCTCGCTCTCTCTCTCTCTCTCTCTCTCTCTCTCTCTCAAAAGTAAACAAACATTAAAAAAAAAGGTGCCAAACATCATGGGGCCATAAGGTCTCAAAAAATATTTTTAAAGTATGGTTAAAACTGTACTTCCTGAAAACTATAGTTAGGTTAGACATAAACCTCTTGACAGAGGTAAAGACATAATATTTCCCTGTTTTATTTTCATTTATTACATATGCATGGATTCCAAAACAACACACATGGAATTTTGCTTGTTCGAAACTCTATGCAAATTGTCCCGTAACTTACATGACTCTCTCCTGCCGTACTGTGGTTGGAGGTGCAACTCATTATACTCCGTGCTGTTAAGAATTCCGTTGTATGAATGTGTCACTATATCTTTATTCATTCTCTTACCAACTTAAATTTATTTATACTTCCTTTTGGTTGTTATTCTTTTCCGCTAAATGCAACTCTACCAAGTGGCGTGTGCCTCAGCATTTCCTGGAGGGCCTGTTCACACACAGATAGTTGGGATACACTCCCAAGAGCTTCTGGTTCAGTAGGTCTGGGATGGGCCGTAGAATGTTCATTTCTAACTAGTTCCCAAGTGATGCTCATGTCTCTGAGGCCCATGTCTGATGTACACGTAATGGAGTAGTAAGGTGTTTGGTGACAGTGAGATACGGCAGTGGCCATTTAATAGCCGGGTCCTAGGCCATGAGGCATTCAAACTCACCGATTAGCCACGCGAGACGATTTCCACAGATGTTCCGATCAACACGCCATCAGCCCTGAGTCCCCAACGTTCCACATGCTCACAACACTTGGTATTCTGTCCCTTTAAATTTGATAAAAATAATGATTTTTATTGTGGCTTGAATTTACGTCGCCGTGACACACGAGACTGAGCGTGTCCTCAGCTTTATATATTCCGTTCAGATGTTTTACTCTTCTGTGGAATGGCTCTTCTTTTTTCCCCCATTTTTTTCTTTTGTCTCTTTCCTGTTTGTTTTAGCAGGTCTTCACACATATTCTGATACTGACTTGGAATAGTTCGTTGTTGGTGTGTTTTCCAGTCAGGTAGCTTGTTGTTTTACTTCCTTAGGGGGATTTTGATGAACATGCATTATGAGAGATCTGGGCGGGGGTCCTGCTGGCTGCCTGCGGGTGGGGGGGGTTATTTAGGCCCTCCAGCCTCAGTATCCAACGTATTTCTCCCATTTTCATGAAGGTCAAATAATTTACATAAGTAGTCTAGATGCGTAAGTCATTACTATGTGCTCTCCTCACATGCCCTGAGTGGAAGTCGTAGCAATCTGGTGTTTTCTTCATAGAGTTCCTTACGACTCCGTCTTCTCTGTGCCAACAGGGGAGCGCTGCCAACGGCAGACATCATGTGCCAGAAGATTCTGGGACACTCAGGAGCACCCCACTTTGGAGGGAGCCCCGACGTGACTCTAAGGGACTCTAAAAACTGAAATAAAAACAATGTGAGCGAGGGAAGTGCGCGTCTCAGCAGCGCCTGGCAGGACAGCCTTGAAATTGGGTCTTCAGGGAGACACAGAGCAGCAGGTGCCCCTGCTGGGCGGCCTTCCGGAGTGGATGGGAAACCGGCTCCTCTGCGGCCTCACCTCTCCCCTCCTGCCACGAACCCCCACCTCACGCAGCTCCCGAGGCTGCACCTGCCGGTCTCGGCCGCCGTCCTTCACAGGCAAGGCCAGCGGAACAGGCCGAGGTAAGCCGTCTGCGGGGCTGGGGGGCGGGGGGAGGGGTGGATGTCACCTCAGCTTCCCGCCCGGGCTTGAATGGACAAGCGAGAGAGGAGCCATCTCTGTAAGGGGCGCTAGGGACCCAGGACGCCTCTGAGCCGGGGCTCTGCTCGTCTCCCTCAGACCTGGGTCTGGGCCGTGACCCCAGGACCTGACCTTGCGGGGGCCACTGACCCCGTTTGACGGCAAACTTGCAAAAGAAATGACCACACTCAGAAGGGCAGAAATCCTCAGCGAGCTGTGTGGACTGACTCCGAGCACCCACCCAGCACCCAGATCAGAAAGCCAGCACCCCAGAAGTCCCCCCGCCCTGCTGTCTTCTAGACACAGCAATGGGTGGGGGGAGCGGAGCCGGGACTCTGACCACACCCCTCAGTGACCTCCTATGATCAGTGTGAGTGTAGTTGAAAACAATTCGGGAAATGAGCACTTGTGATTCCAGGTGTTTCTTCCTGAGCTGCGGCAGCCGGTGGGGCAGGGGTGGGGGGGAGCAGGGGGCCTCCATGAAGTCAGGGGCAGACGTGAGCGGGGCCAGACCCCAGCCCGCAGCACCTCCCACCTGTCACTGCGAGTTTACTGTAATTGCATCAGGACGGTTCCTGGCTCCACAAATTACCGAGCATCAGAGAGAGGGGCGAAGTGGGCCCCAGGGACCCACACGGTGCCCAGGAGCTCTGGACTCCCGGCAAAGCCAACACCGGTGACGGTGACAACGACATTGTGACGTCAGCGCCTGAGCCAGGTGCATGGGGCCTCCCGAGGCATAACAGGGCCGGGCTGGCACTGCTGCCAGGACGCCCCCTCCCCAGCAGGGCTGTGCCTGTGCATGGACCCCACGGTGGGTACATCTGACAGTGGAAGGGGGGGGCACCGCCCTTGGCCTTGGGCGCAGGCCCTGTCGGGCAGAGCCGGGCAGGGTAGGTGTGAGAGGAGAGTCGGGGCTCTGCTGGGTCCCTTGTGCAGGAGGAGGTGCCAGGACCCAGGGGGAGGACAGCTGACTGTCGCCCAGCACATCGGGAGATGGGCGCTTCTCTGGGAGAGGAGAGCACGCCCGTAGACCCACGCGCACACTTCAGTGCCACAGCTTCTCCTTCCCTGTAGTAACCCAGCGAGAAGCCAGACGTGAAATATGCCATCCTCATTTATTTGACTTTCTCAAAAGGCTGTTCCTGCACTGTCCATGAGGTAGAAGACGATTTGGATTGACTTCTTCCGGGGAAGAATCTTGCTCTCTTACTGGACCTGGCACTGGGGGAAACTTCTTGTTGTTTGCCAGCCGCGTGTCCATTTTTGTCACGGGTCCTGAGAAGCAGCCCATAGACCTTATCCTCATCCACCTGGCTTTTACCAATACGATGACACTTGGTGCCAGAGGCATCTTTGATACAAGAGCTTTTCATTTCAGTAACTTTCTAGATAGTGCAAAACTGTGTTTTATCTGGAGAGAGTGGCCCGTGGTGTTTCCATCTGCACCACGGGTCTCCTCAGCGTGGTCCAGACCGTCACCATCAGCCCCAGGACCTCCTCCTGGAGAAAGCGCAAGCCACAGGCTGCGTGCCAAGTCCTTCCCTCTCTCCTGTTCTTCTGGATCTTCAATTCCCTCATCAGCTCCAACTTGCTCCACTACAGCACAGCCGTCCAGAGCACGAGCGGATCCAGAACCGCACCGTATGTCGGCTATTGCCATATGCTGCCCTCTGGGCTAGCAGTCAGGTGGCTTTCCTGGCTCTCGTGGCTCTGGGGGACATCGTCTGTCAGAGCCCCGTGGGCTGGACCAGCGGACACACGCCTCTCCGTCCGTGTGAGCATCACCAGCCTGTGCTCTACCTTCAGGGCTCCAGGTTTCAGGGAAATCCCAGCCCGGAAGCAAGAACCACGCGGGGGGGCTCTCGTTCTCCTGACCTGCTTCCTTCTCTTTTATCGGTCAGCTTTCATTTTCTCCTTCTGGGCCGGCTCCTCTTTGACCAAGGACTGCAGAGTGTTAAGTATTAAACTGTTTCTAACATGTGGTCATGCCAGGCTCAGCCCCGTTTTGCTGATGGGCAGGGACGTCCCCAAGCCACCCGCTGGAGTGCTCACTGAGGTGTGGGGAAATTACACTCCAGGACTCCAGGAGTGGCGTCCAGATTTCCTGAGAGAGTTCTCTGGGCTCGGTTTCACTCCATGTACTACTTTCTGTATCCTGGTGTGGCTGGCGCATACATGCCGTCACGGCTAGGCACAGCCTTTACCGCTAGGAAAAGTACTCCCACTTACATCGTTCAGTTTCCCCTTTGGGGCAGAGTGAGGAGGTGTGATAAGATTCATGACCAGGTGGACTCCTTGTTTCATGGGGAGTTGGGGGGGGCAGCATATTGCTAAGTCAAAATCACTAGCTGCTTCCCGCCTACCTCGTGCACAGCCCTACGCCTTCCCGGAATGCTGTTCGGCACACTTCCGGTTTCTGGGCCGTCCCCACCCACCCTGTTCCGGGCGCCGAGGTCTGGGGGTCTGAGGACGCCGGTTCTGCTTCTCAGGGACCACGTTGCTCTACCTTCCGTGGCGGTTGGTTCTTCGGGGTCAGGTGGGGGCAGGGGGGAGTCAGAAATCAGACTCTCACTGTCCCGCACCCCCCACCCCCACCCCCAAGCTGGAACTTTCATCAGGCAGGACATTTCTCGCTCTTGAGTTCCCTCTGCTGGAGTTCAGGGCTCCGCGCGGCAGGCAAGCCGTCAGCACTTTCTCAGTATGTGCCGGGGGCTCCCGGAGGAACCATCCTCTTTAGAGGAAAGCAGGAAGGGGGGTGCCAGGAGATGGTCCTCACGGGGGAACGCCTGCAGGACAGGGTGGGGGTGAAGAGAGGCTAACGCACTCAGCATAACAGTCTGTAAATGTCCCTGACAGTGTTCTGTTTCAAAAGCGTGTGTGTGTGTGCTTACCCGGAGTGCGGGGTCTTTCTTGGGGGTGGGTGACGTGGGAGAGAGATTATGTAGACTTAGTGGCATTTCTGTCCCTAACACTTTCTTTTGAAAGTGAAGGAGAACGGCGCGGATCCTGGCTACCGAACAAACTCAAACACACCAAAGATGGTGGGATGTGGTCCCAGAGGGCCTCGGGAAGCAGCACAGGGTCTCTCCGAGGGATGACGCCTCTGGGCGGAAAACGATGCTCCAGGTGAGGCTCGAACTCACAACCTCGGCATCACCCGCACACATACTGCTGTATAAGTACCGCGCGCTAACCGATTGCGCCACTGGAGCGCCTGCCACCGCTTCCGGTCGCTGGCTACACGGCCTACGCAGGGGCGCCAGCCGCGAGGAGCCTGCCCAGGCCCGGCGCGCCCCGCTCTCCCCGGGCGCCCAGGCCGAGCGGGTTCCGCTGCGACCCCGCCCGGAGCCCGAAGGCGCGGAGGGCGCTCCGCTCGCA
>NC_043706.1:3204881-3221067 GCF_006229205.1 Suricata suricatta
CCAGCACGGGGTGGACACCGAGGACGCTCGTCGCCGCGAGGGGGCGCGTGCGGGGCGGCCTGGTGCCGCCGGGGACCCGCCGGTCTGTCCGCGCGGCCCGCGGTACCTCGCCCCCAGGCACCCCTCCCTGGGGCAAACCCGAGCTTGGCCCTCGGAAGTCCCGGGTCTGCCAACGCCACGTTCAACTAGCTTTTCAAAGTATCTGACTGGGTTAAAGAGCTGAGAGCTAGGAGAGACTGGCTCTAGGGGTGCGCGCGCGCCTGTGTGTGCGTGTCCGTGTGTATGTGTGTGCGCGTGTGTGCGCGCACGTGTGTGTGTGTTTACCCGGAGTGTGGGGTCTTTCTTGGGGTGGGTGATATGGGAGAGAGATTATGTAGACTTAGTGCCATTTCTATCCCAACACTTCCCCTCCGGTGCTCTGGGTCCTGGGCCCGGTTGGGCGCAAGGGCATCTCGTTTGCCCACCGCACCTGCTTCTGCTCTACAGTCTCAGAGCTTTGCCTTCACGGAAGGCACAGAATCCAGTCTCCTGGGGTTTTTGTTTTTGTTTCAAAAAAAATTGTAATGTTTATTTATTTTTGAGAGACAGAGAGAGACAGCGTGTGAGCAGAGAGAGGGAGACACAGAATCCAAAGCAGGCTCCAGGCTCCAAGCCGTTAGCGCAGAGTCTGACACACGGCTTGAACCCACCAACTGCAAGATCATGAGGTGGGCTGAAGTCAGACACCTAACCAACTGAGCCACCCAGGGGCCCTCATTCTCCTGAATCTTCCGTAAGGACGTGTATCTTGGAGAGGAGAGACAATGTGTAAGACAGATTCTAGGACGAGGGGCAGGTGGGGGAAGGCAGGGTGGACAGCGCAGGCAACTCCCTGCACCACACTCCATGGGTCACACCTGCTTTTTAAAAAAATTTTTTTTAATATTTTATTTATTTTTGATACAGAGAGAGACAGAGTATGAGAGGGGGAGGGTCAGAGAGAGAAGGAGACACAGAACCGGAAGCAGGCTCCAGGCTCTGAGCTAGCAGTCAGCACAGAGCCTGATGCGGGGCTCGAACCCACCAACGTGAGATCTGACCTGAGCCGAAGCCGGAGGCTTAACCGACTGAGCCACCCAGGCGCCCCAACACACCTGCTTTTTAAAATTTTTTAATTATTTAATATTTTAATGTGTATCAAGTATCGGAGCGTTTCACCTTCCCAACCACCATTCTTGCCTCAGGAACTCGGTTTCTGCAGCTCCCATCACTGCTGGCTTCCGTCTGTTGCACAGAAACCAATCCAAGTGAAACCCAAGCAAATACCAGGTGCCAGTGGGAGCCCAGTAACAGTCGTGGAGGAAACTGGGGAAACTGGGTAAAGATGGCCAGCCGGACCCCAGCGGTGGTGAGAAGGCTAACTTCAGTAGAAACATTGTGTCCAACCTGTAACTCAAGACTCCGACCGCGCACTCAAGCACTCGTGTGTAATTGCTGTGTGAGACTAGAAAGAGGTGGCCGGGGACTCACCCTTGTGCGGATCCGGGCCAGGCGCCCAGGTTAGGGTTCCACGAGAGAGAAGACCCAGCTGGGGTGTGGGGAGGGAGGAGTGTGCTTTGGCCCCTGGGGACTGGAAATGAAAACCTCACCTTGAAGATCCCCGAGGCCCGCCCACCCACGCACGGACTTTCCGGTCTCCGGAAGTAGTTGCCTAAAAGTAACAAAGCTCTTCCTCCATCTGTGAGGCCTGAGTAGTGATAAAATTCTCTGCCCCCTGCGAATTTCAGGTGTCATTCAGTACTCTTTCTGGTGCAGGGAACAAAACTGTTATCCGAACTATCTTAAATAATGACTATTATCGGAAACACGCATGACTAGCTCAAAGTCTCAAAGAAAGCTTGGATAGAATCTGAGCTACACAGGGGACTTGGGGGGACTAGAATCTGGAGCTCATTTCTTTCAGGATACTTTGTTTGCTTGCTTGTTTTTAGTATTCAGTGGAGGCTAATGGAATTTCCTGACCCATATTTATGGGTCCAGACCCATAAGCATGATCCTGAATTCTCCTTGCTTCTCACTTTCAGTGAATCACCAAGGCCTATGCTCTCTGCCTCAGCCAGACCTTTGTCCCCTCTCCAAGCCCTCCTCACTCTCAGTGCCGCAGCAGTCCTGGTCACCCCTGCACAGACCTCGGGTCTCACGGTGTGGCTTCTCCCCCACTGCGGTGTGCCTGACTCAGTCTTCCTGAGACACGGAGAATGCTCTCCTCAAAACCTGCTTGGCCTTCTTGCCTTCAGGATAAATTCCTTATCTTGATAAACAAAGTTATTTACAAGTTGGCAGGAACCTATCTTTCAAAATGTTTTAAGTATTTTTTTAATGTTTATTTTTGAAAGACAGAGGGGAGCAGGGGTCCATCCAGCTGGGGAACGGGCTGTGATCTGTCAGGTGGAGCTCCGCCCACTTCCCCTCGAGCTCCTGCTTCGTTTCTGTGCTGAAAACAACACGTTTTCTCCTTTGTTTCTGGGATGACGGAGACTTTGAGCTAGTCTCCTGTGATTAGGAGTTTAGAGGAGTTTAGATTTGTCTCTCCCTGGCTGGATGTTAGTTCCTTGAGAAATGGGGATTAAGCTTCGTCTGCGAATCCTTAGGGTTTCCCATTTTGCTTGCTAAGTGCTAATGTAGTAAATGCCTTTTGAGTTATTGAGATGAAGTTGTAGAAGCCAAGGGGCAAATCGGATGTTGCTCTCAGTGGAGACTACGTTTTCCTGACAGCCAAGATCCACCAGGACTTTACCTGTGGGACGTTATTTAATCTCACAATGAACCTGCAAAGTGATGGTCAAACTCCTACTGCAGATACGGAAATGCAGTGACTGAGAAATTACGTGACTGGTCCAAATTCGCATAGCGAGTAAAAGGCAGGGTCGAGATTCTGAACTGGGTCTCTCTCTAAGCCTTTCTTTCTTTCCATAGCAAGTGTCTTCTCATGAGCAATGGTGCGAACAGCGAGTCCAGCGTCCGACAGAAAGCATTAGACTGTGCTGATGCTGGAGTTGAGCAGATCACGACGATAAAATAAATTAAAACTACCTACAGCCATTAAGGGTGCTGCAAAATGACGTGTGGGAACCAATGAGAGTTGTGTATTTTATAGACAAATTTAGTAGCACCAATTACTGAGAGAGTCAAGGGCTTAAGGCTCCCGCTCTGTCCGGAGAAGCAGAAGGAGGCCGGTTCAGGCGGGGTCTCAGCACTGTCTTCTGTGCCCCGCTCGTCAGCCTCTGACACTTCCAGTCTAGACGTTGTGGTATCGTTTTACCATATGGTCATAAAGCTCTGTGATGGACGGCATTATTAATGGCCAAAATTATACAACTTTGATGTCTACGTCAACATATAATCACATACAACTAATGTCATGTACAATTAATGCCCAGTAAATGGACCCACACTGAATACAAACTGTAGGTCAAATGACTTCTCTGAGGATTCTCCTCAAGAGAGTAGAAAGAGGCCTGTTTGGGGTTTTGTTTTGTTTTGTTTTCCTTCTGGACTTTAAAGGTCGTGAGAGTGAGGAACTCCAGGAAGCCGGCTGGAGTGTGAGATCCGTATGTTGAGAAGGGACAGAGTACAAAGAATTTTTTAAAATCTGAGTCTGGTGCCATCACGGAGCTGCCCAGGCACAGGGGCCCCTCACCCTCCGGACTTGCTGTGTGTGATCGTGACTCCACTTTGTTGAAGCCATCGAATGTGGAATGTCGTCAACTCAGTTGTTGTGGACCCGCTGCCAGGTTCCCTGGGACTGGGCCGCGTCTCTAGGGGCAGACATCCAGGGGCTCCTAAGCGTTCTGTCCAGCCCCTCCTGATCAGGGCACGGGGAAAAAGCCAACCCCAACCCCAGAGCGGTCTGACGACCGTCAGCGTGCTGTGCCGTCGTCGGGGCACTGAGCTGTCCCTCTCACCGGGTCTTCCCTCAGGAGGCTGCCTCCCAGCCGCCCGTGTGTCACCTAGCTTTAGACCTACTGGGCGCACTCAGGAAACGAGCCCCAGGGCCGTGCCCGGTGCCCACTGAGCGCCCCTGGAAACCTCCGGGGGAGAAGAGCCCGACTCACGCGCCCGCGACGCCCCCCGGTGTCACAAGCGTGCACGCGTGTTGCTCACTCGGTTCCTCACGCCCAGACTTCCGACGTGAAGCCGCTTACTGGCGACACGGGCGCTGCTCTCAACGGAGAGACCTTCAGTGACAAGACCTGGGCCCAACGGCCGGCGACGACACAGCGCCATCTAGCGTCGCGCCCGGGCGCTCGGCACCCGGGACCCCGAGAAAGAACGGAGCCCAGACTGGGTTAGGAAGAGTCTGATTGGGTTCGCGAGTGTATCTTCCTTCGTGTGGTCGCGCTGGGCCCCGGCTCCCGGTTTCCTCCGCTCCTCCGACAGCTGAGCGGTAACAACTCCCTCCCCCGTCCCCTGGGGGCCTTGCGGGTCCGGTCCACGGGGTCAGCGACCTGGGCGGGCGGGACGCTGCACCCGTGAGTCCTCGAGGGGGACGCGAACCTTTGCGGCTTCCCCGCGCGGAACCGGAAAGCGGCCGCGTGCAGCGAGCCCCGCGCGGAAACCAGGGGACAGAGGACCGCCAGCACCCCGGGAAGACTAATTAATGATGTTTTAAAGGCCACCGCCACCACCATCACCAGCTGGGCCAGTGGCGCAATGGATACCGCGTCTGATTACGGATCAGAAGATTCGAGGTTCGACTCCTGGCTGGCTCGGTGACCTCGTTGTTTTGGGGGTGACGGGGTGGTGCGCTGGGGGCTCACCACGGGGAATGTCCAGTAACCTCCCGGAGCTGTTTTGTTACGAGGAGGTCCCGGTAAGAGTCGCGTTAGAACTCCCACTTCGTCGCCTCACCCCGGAGAAGGACCGAGGGAAGGCCTACGAAGGAGAGGGGCGAGCATCTGGCACAAGTGGACGAATAACGTCTCCGACACCAGCTCGAGGACGCTTGCCTCTTTGTCACCGCCCAGAACGCTCAGACAGCCCTGCACCATCTGCTCCAGTGAGGGGCTGTCGGAGTCCACGCCGAAACGGTCCACAGCGACCTCGTCACGGGCGGAGGAGAGGCGCTGGGGGTGGGGACAGAGCGCACGGGAAGGCGAGGAGCCCTCCTCTCGGTGGCAGGGACAACCCGGATCTTGTGCCCGCCCAGCGGCAGGGTGCGGGCTGGCTCAGCTGGGCGGCGTGGCAGCCCAGACGCAGTGCACGCCCTGCGCATCGCGCCGCTGCAGCCCCGGACTCCAAAGTGACAGGTCCCTGTGGCCGCCACTGCTGCAGCGCTCGTCCCCACGGGGAGGGGGTGTCGCGGCCGCACACCCGAGCGGGCCACCTGACAGGAGAACGGCAGAGGGCAGATCCTGGCCAGTAAATGGACGGACTTCACTACTTTGAGACCGACGCTGGCCGAGCGCAGAGGGTGGCCGAGAGAATTCGAAGACAGAAAAGAGAACAGAAGGGTGCGGGGTGAGCGGCCCCTTCCATCCTGGCCGCGCTGGGGCCCCTGTAGGACAATGCAGCCCAAACTTTGTAAACGTTTGGAAGCGGAGATACGTTCCTGGAGTCCAAGCTCAGATGCCACCCGCCCCAGCGCCCGGCGGCAGGCCGGTGACCTCACTATTAGCAGCACTGAAGGGCAGTGTTCGGGGATGTGCACTCGCACTGCTTCCTACCCGCGAACTCGGGGTCCCGCTTACCTTCTCTCTGCCTGGAAAATCCGACGCGGCCACCGCTCTCTGCATGACCCGATCGCCAGCGAGGAATCATGTGAGCAGCTCGTGTGACCTGCAGAAAATAGGACTTGAAGACAACGAACCCCCACCTCGGACCCTGGACAGGGAATTAATCAATTAATCCCCCTCCCCCTCCGAATCCACTGGGCAGACTAGAAGACTTCATGGTCTTTTTATTTCTACTCTGAAACTTGGGTCCCTGGGAGACCCTGCAGCGGGAGAGTCCGCATGTCCTCTGCCTCACGTCCTCACCCCAGTTCCAACTCGGCCGGCCCTGTCAGCCCGTAGCCGGCCTGGGTGCGGCCCCACTTTTTGCTGTTTGTCTCACAGGAGCCTGCTGGCCCTCGGAGGCTGACGGAAGACAAGACCTCTTCCTCGCCCAGATGTCGGGTTGACCAACGGCAAACAAACCAACAACGGCCCCTTTGCTGCCCGGATTCCCAGTTCCCAGGCTGCACCTCACCCGTTTTCTCGAAAGAGATGTATTTTTATTCTCCTGAAATTGGCATCAACCTCTGATTGCAGTCCCAACCCTGCTATTTGTGAAAGGGACTGTGGGGGTCCACGCCTTCCGGGTGTCTCTGTTGACTGGATCCGTTTTGTTCTTAAAGCAGCTGTGTCGGTTGGTATTTTGTGCACAGGAAGATAAACTCACGTTGAACCCCCACAGGGGATCTCCCGATGGGGAGAGGAAGGTGCCACCAATCACCCTCCTGGACCAAGTCATTGCATCGACCTCGGAACGGAGACCTAATTCCCCCTCCGATGTCTGCATGACCGAATGCCACTTCTCCACGCCCGGGCCGTGGTTCCTCCGGACCCTGCCATGTAATTCAACACGAGATCAGACTTGGAAAGAGCTTCACACCCAGCAGCCGTGGGTCAATGCCATCTGGCAGCTAGGGACGCACTCCGGCCCCCAGAGCCTGGCAGCATGCCGTAGACCGTCAAATGAAGATCTGTTGCATGAACGAAGTTGTCCAACTCCAACAGTGTTACTGCAGAGTTTTTTAGCTGGACCCTTATGATATTGCCCTGCCGGGCCTCCTGGCCTTCACACTCAGCTCTCAGTGCTGCCCCCTGTTGGAATGTTACTGAAATGCAAATTCAGATACAGTCCAGACTAAATTCATTTACTAGCAAACTTAGCTAAAGAGAATGTCCAAATGCTTTATTCTGACTTCCAGAGCCATGCGTGGAGAGGGCTGGCCGTCTAACACCTTCACTCATGGGATTTCATCCTGTGCACGCTCAGAACCTCATGCTGGGCTCTTGAAGTGTCTAAGGTTTAGGCTTAAGGTGAAGGGAAGGAAAAACTGTCAGTGCAACAAGATGAGACGCAGGGACCCTCCCACTGGCCCCCCGCTAGGAGCCATGACCCTCCCGACCTCGGTCCTGGCTGGAACTCTCACGAGATCTGACAACTGGTGGGGAAGGAATCATCTTACAGCATTTTCTGCTGGGCATCTACGGTGTCTGCCTGGCTCAATCCGCCACTGACCCGGCACCTTGAGAAATAGCTGTCTTGGGGCCCAGATGTGACCTTGGAAAAGGCTCTCAGTGGTTGTGTTTGTGATTTAGTAGTCAAGCCCCAGGAATTTGCCCTGCGTGTCATTAAAAAGCAGAAGCACGACAGTAGTGGTGAGCCGCCAGGCGGCTGGCGATGACCGCGTGCATCTGCATTTTCCCTAAGCGCTCTGTGTCAAAACCTTCGCGTCCCTCTCGGACTCAGTGTGACCTCAGTGCCGCCCCTGCAGAGGCCTCGGACCGCACACTCACCCCTCCGCGTCCGCATCCCCCCAGGAGCACTTTGGTCCTGCACGCCGCTGCGGTCGTGCTTCTCGGCCCTTCCGTGGGGCACCTTCGGGGGGTCTTGCTGTTCTCCGTGCAGTACGGACTGTGACCGCCAGGCGGCGCATGTTTAGTCCGCGAAGGCGCATCCCCGAAATGAGGGGAGATCCTTTCGCGCGTGGTTTCCGTGGTGTAGTGGTCATCACGCTCGCCTCACACGCGAGAGGTCCCCGGTTCGAGACCGGGCGGGAACAGGGTGCGCTTTTTATTGCCTCCGCGAGTCCGGACGGCCCCGCCGCCCCTTCCAGAGGCCGCAGAAGAGCGGGGGTGGGGGGCTCCGTGGGAGTGGGGTGGGGCCGTCTTCGAGGACTCCGGCACTAGATATTTTGGGGACTCTGTCCTCCTTCCGCCCCCCCCCCACTTCCCCCCCAGCGGAGGGACCGGTGACCGCGCGCCCGGGGCCTGGTGGGTCTCGAGAATATGCGCACTCTGCTGAATTCGTGTTCCGCATCCATGAACTTGACCCGCGCGGTGCTCTGGCCCCCAGGAACCGCGCATCCTCTCCATTAAGAAAAATTGGAAGGAACATCAAACCGTACTCGGGGAATTAGCTCAGGTGGTAGAGCGCTCGCTTAGCATGCGGGAGGCGGTGGGATCGATGCCCACATTCTCCACTTTTGCCCGGTCTCGGGTTCCCGGCCGCTTCTCGCCGCCTGGGAAGGATGATTCCGAGCTGGTGGGGGCCCTGCAAACCCCAAGCACACGGAGCGCCGGATCATAAATTCTGGGAGCCCCAAGGACGGGGCGCAACCCCCTGCTGTTTTTCTCCACGTGCCCCCTGCGGCCTGGCCCTGAATTCAGCACAGTCCGGAACGTGCAAAACACATAAACCAGGTTCAGGAAGTCCAGCAAACCTAAGAGGAGTAACGTCCCCTCAAAAAAATCACATCCAAGCACCTCACAGTCAAACCGCTAAGTTAAAAGAAAACATGTGAACGCTGGAGAGGCAAATGAAACTACAATGTGCGTGTTTGTGGAATTCTTAACAGAAAGCACAGAGCTAGAAAGACAGGGAAGATCTTTTTTTTATGCTAAAAGAAAGTAATTGTTAATCTGAAATTTTATCTATAATGAAAATATTCTTCAGACATGAAGGTAAAATAAATACATTTCTCACTTGAAAGCGGACTGGGAAAATCCATTGGTAGCAGAAGAGCTTTTTAAAGAAAGGTTTGAGCTGAAGAGAACTGACAGGAAATTTGGAGCATCAGCAGGGAAGGGAGGGCTGTTGGTAGAGCATCTGACTCTGGACCTCAGTGGTTGTGAGTTCAAGCCCTACTTTAGGCACCGAACCCACGAAAAAGTGGGTGGAGGAGCAACTTTTTAGCAGAAGAGGGAATATCTGAGTAAATACGATAGACTGATGTTCTCTGGAGTTCTTCAAAGTCATTTTTTATAATTCCTAAGTAAGCTCTTGATAACTGAAAGCAAAAGCTGTAACACTGATTCATTTTCATTTCATCTAAATATACTATACACACAAGACAAAGGGGTTACAGTACAGGGATCTAAAAAGTGATAAGGTTTCTACATCTGACTTGAATGGTATAACATTGATTCTAAAATAGACTATCAAACGTTAAGTATGTATATGGTAATACTATCCCAATTGCTATTAGTAAGTTAGACTAATGGCTAAATAACTATACAAGTAGGTATAGTAAAACACACACACACACAAAAGATAAATTAATTTTAAGTATGTTTTTAAAAGCCAAAAGGAAGTAAGACAGAAAAAGGAGAATGAAAAACAGAATGAACAAACGATAAACAAAGTAAAAATAATAGAACTATACAAACATATCCGTAATAACTGGTCTAAACACATCAGTTACATGCAAGAGATGGTCAGAATGTATTAAAAATAAACCATGGCCCAAATATGTGCTGACGATAAGAAACTCACCTCAAGTATATGGCTTTGGAAGAGTCAAAGTAAACGAACGGGGAAATTTAAACCATTGAGGGATAAAAGTGAATTGGGTGTGTTTATATCACACAAATGATTTGGTATCTATTCACCCAAGTGGTGGAAGTGTTTTAAATGTGCAGGCATCTCCCACAGATCTCCAAAACTCAAACAAATGTTAATAAACCTAAAAAAAATATTAAAACAGAAATTCCACAGCTGTGGTTGAAGATGCTAACCCTTGTCTCTATCAACTGATAAATCTAGTAGATGACAAATCAGCAAATACATGCAAGAACTGAATACCATCATCCACCGATTGACCTTACAGAGCAAGGTACAATGTAGGTAAGGAAGAAAGAAGAACCAAAGACCGAGAGGAAAAACAAGGTCATATCAAAACCAGAAAATCAAGAATGGTCAGGGTGCAGAAGAGCGATGTTATGAAAACTGCCATTTTAGAATGAGTTATTTAACTGTAAACACTGGGAAGACAAAGCGATGGAACCTGGGAGAGGGTCATTTGCTGCCCGTATCGATCTCCCCATCTCTCGTGTTCTGGGGGCCCCAGATTCCTTCTGGAGCGCCTGGGCCGAGTGCCAGGCCTGGCAAAGAGCAGCTCCCCAGCAAATAAGCACTCAATTAATGGAAAAGAAGCGATAGATGCAGAAGAATTGCCCAAGGACCATGTTTAGTAGTTGGCAAGTCCCTGGCTGTGGGGTTTGAAGGAGGAGAAGAAGCCACACCTGACGTGGAAGTCTCCGCCCGAAGGCCGGCTCGCAGAGACTCAGACGCGCTGCGGGAGAACCGAGAGGTCTTGAGTCGGAGCAGACAAGGAGCTCCCGTTTCGGACTCTAACAGATCTGCTGCTTCTCAGTCCACGTTTTGCCACCGAGCTGCTCTGCGAGTGTAGGAGCAAAGCTTAACTCCTCTGAACCTCCATTCTATCTGGGAAGTGCAGATGTTGATAAAAAGTTTGTTGCCCAAACCCAGTTGGACTCTATGAGATGACCGCAAATGTCTCTAGAATTCCTGGCACATAACAAAGCAAAGAGCAAGACACCTCCAGTCATGTAGATGTCCGTGGAGGTAAAATGGAGTTAGACGGAGAAATACGGGCCTTAGACAAATGTGGGAATTATTCACTCACTCACTCATGTATTCATTTAGGCCTCCGGTCGGTGAGCTCATGTTAAAGAAGCACCTCCTTTGTTTATTTCCAACAAAGGAGACCTTGGAAGGTGTAAGGTCGCCTGACATCTCCGAGGGCAGGAACAACCACGCCACGGGAGCCCCGGAGCGGCGAAAGCCAGGCATCACCGCCCCCGTCCTGCAGCCCACATGGACCTGTCCTTGGGTGGATTCTCGGAAAAGCCTGGACTTCACTGATCTTGGGCGTGAAATCCTGTGGGCATTGCATTGGCTTCTATGGAGTGATTTTCAAGTAGCATTGATTGTATTTCTTGAAAGCTGGATGCCAATAAAACAGCAGTGCTTGGAAAATAATATTTGATATTTTAGTGTAAATGTGAGCAACCCTAGCAAGCTGCCCTCTTAGCGCAGCTGGCAGCGCGTCAGTCTCATAATCTGAAGGTCCTGAGTTCAAGCCTCAGAGAGGGCAAGCTGGGTTCTTTTTCACCATCTTCAGTTAAAAACGAACACAGCCAGATTAGGAAGGTGGTTCCTGATAAAGACCTTTTCTCCAGACCGACTCTATTTGCTGAGGACGGCTCAGTCAGGGTTGTAGCTCCTTGGGCTTCCCAGAAGTTTCAGGAAAATTAATGCTGGAGAAACAGATTGTGCCAGAAACCAGAAGCTAGACCGCATTTTTGGTCTTCTTCTCTGTCTTATGGAAGGAGCAGGGGAAATTTCTCGTCCAGCTTCCCGCTCTGAAGGTCGCCTGAGCACAGTTAAAGGGTGAAAGAAGTATAAAATCTTTTTGAATCTTTCAATCATTCAATAATTATTTTTGAGCACATCTATCTGATTAATGGAAGGTTCTGGGGGGAGTAATTAGAGTGTAAACAACACAAAAACTCCCTCCCCACCGGAGCTGCATCCCAGTTGGGGGTGTGAGAGGAACAGACAAGAAACAAACAGGAAAAAGTGAGCAGTAGCCCAGTGACAATGTTTACTCCGGGGGCGGGTGGGGGGCGGGGGGACCGGTGGGCAGCAGAAGGGTCGGGAGCTTCCTGGGCAAGATCAGAAGAGTTGTCACCTTGAAGATACTTTTCTGTCTCTCCTTCCATCTTGCTTGTTCAGATCCCGGTGCCCCAAATTTTTCTAACACTGTCACGAGCGTAGTTTTTAGCTATCAAGGCAACTGCGGGGGGCGGGGGGGGGGGGAGTAGGAGAGCCATTTGCAGATTGAGGTTAGAATCTACCTCCTGGATTCTCTTCTTGGACAGAACATGTTTCCAAGTTTTCCCGTAGCTCCTGGGGAAGGAAAGAGCCCATGAGGGTGTGAAAAATGGATTGTTCCCTGGGAGCAGCCGGAAGCCCCGCTGTGGGACGTGATGGGCGCAGGTGGCGGGGTCTCGGTACACAGACGAGGGTTCGAGACCCTGCCGGTGAAGCAGCGGGTCTGACTCGAACGTCCGTGATGGAGGAAAGCGTCTCGATGTTGCGCCATGCTTCGACAGGCACGTGCACCTGCTGAGTTCAGGCGAGAAAGGACGAATAGAAACACATGGGTTCTCTCATGACGGAGAAACGCCTTTTCCCGTTATTTCTGATTCGGAATCTCAAAAAATTCCTGACAGACAATCAGGATGAAAAAGGATTCCGACCTCTGGGGCATCAGTGCTGATCTTCCCTGACCATTTCTTAATTTCTTTAAAATCAAGTTCTGAGTCAAAGCCACGTTTTCTTAAGAACTCTTCTTCCTCCCCCTCCCCCTACTTACCTTTGTCCCAGGATCCTGGCTTCTCCCCATCCAAGCCTATCTTTCTCCGAAGTTAGGGAGAGGGATCGAGCCCTACCCAGTGTTCGGGCCACACTGGCAGGAGATGACGGTGCAGAGGTGAGGCCCACAGGTGCCCCGCTCTCCCCCTAGGTGGCCACGTTTCCAAATTGGGTGACAATCACAGTCCTGTTTTCATAGTGAAATACACAACTTCTGGCAACACCTTGACATCCCCGCCCCCCCTCCGCTGGACCTTCCATTCGCCTTCCTGTTGGCACTCAAGACAGTAACATTGTTTCAGAACTAGATCATTCTCAACGGTGACTGACTGTAGGTCTCCCTTACCCCACACCAGGTTTTCCCTGTGCTTTTGCTGAAGTCATATTTGAGACGCTCTGCTTGGTGGGGCCCTCGTCAGTGGAAGTGACGTCACCCTGTGGTACCCGAGAGACCCGGACAATTGGTGAGGGCACGTGTCTAGAAGGACCACAGGTCAAAAAAAGGCCTCGAGCACGGGGCCTTGAGTCAGATGCTAGAATGCCCTGCTTTGCAGAGAGAATAGTGGGAAAGACACCTGTTTTCTCAAACTCTGATCCTTCATTCCTTCTTAGTAGTTACCCGCCGTCCCTAGAACTTCTCTCCTGAATTCAATCCCAGAAAATATTGGATCTTTTATACAAATGGAAATGTATACATTTCTGGTTGTTTTCCTATTTCACATACAAGGCATTTCAGGCCTGGTCTGGGACCAACACTCTCTGTCACTGGGCGACAGACAAAGAAGGACAACCTGACAAAACGCGGTGGACAGCGTGACTGTCGTCTGCGCTGGGCTCTGCTGGGCATTGCCAGCCCACGACTCGCCGCGTCAGGCCCGCGCCAGGCGGACCTCCTCCTCCTGTTTCCTGGACAGAGAGGTCCTGGTGAGGAGGAGGCTTCCCCCGGATTTGTCACTGACATTGGTGGGGTCACATCGCCTCGGGAAGCGAAGAAGGCTGGTGAGGGACACCTAGAGAGGCAGAGTGTCAAAGAGAATCTGTGGGTGTGTGGTGCCTGCGGAGCAGGTGTCTGGAGGGGAACCAAAGACCCAGACTGTCAGGGACAAAAAGAAGATCGTGAAACGAGGGGCATTCCCAGAGAAAGGGCCTGGAAGACGAATAGAAGTAGGATCTTCGGGTAGGTCTTCTCTAAGGAGACTCGCGACCGAGACTTGTCCCTGGTGGGTCCATGCGCGCACTCGTCAGACGGCAATTCGGTCTCTTCTGTGTCTGCCGCCGGGGTTCCGGGCTTCTGTGTGTCCGTGACGCCGTCTCCCTCAGATCTCTGCGCCCGGAGTCTGACCAATGCTGTAAGTCCGTCCTGCCCCACCTCTCCAGGATCCTTCTCTCTCCTCCCACTCTGTATCCCCCGCCCTATGAGGATCACGGAGACCGTACTGCACGCTGGGCACGGACACACAGATGTGCTACTCAGAACGGCAAGAGTTAACAGGACAAACCCCAACCCTTCTTCCCTTCTCTTCAACCCTAGTTTCCCCATTTCCAACCTCACTGGCATTCCAAATTCGAAACTTTTCCTAAAATGTTACTTCGATTACGTAAACCAGCTGCCTGGAATTTTTTCAGAGTTACTTGATCTCCACAGCCCTCTCCCCAACACATCTCCGTGTGTGCGGGCTTTCTGATCCCTGTCTCCCTCCACGTCTATTTTACACACACGGGCGCGCACGCCTGCTCCTTCCACCCTGTGCTCACTCCTCCTCAGCACTCCTGCATGTCCTTTCCTCAGTTCTTCACGCTGGCATGATTTCTCCTCTCATTTCCAATGGCTCCGCCTGTTTGGGGTTTTTTGTTTTGTATTATTTTGTATTTTTTCCTGCTCTTTGCGTGGCGCGGCTACGGAACTGCCACAGGACCAGCCTTAGGAAGACTCGAACACCATCTCAGGAAGCCCCCAGGGCGTGGGTTTCCGTAGTGTAGTGGTCATCACGCTCGCCTAACACGCGAGAGGTCCCCGGTTCGAAACCGGGCGGAAACAGCTACTTCCTTTTGCCCTCTGGGAGGCGTCGCCGGCTCCTATTCTGGGCTGCCGCACCTGAAAGGAGCGAGTGGTAACTTCCCTTTGGTTGTGTTTTTGTTTTTGTCTTCACGACACAGAAAACCATCCTGAGGTGGCTGGGCGTCGTAGGCGGAGTGATCTGGACAAGTCTTTCCCTGAGACGTGTCTTCTAGTCCAGAGACTGGGGACTCCAGAGTTCAGCCGTGGCTGCTCTCTCCTCCTTTCCATGGGAGAGAGAGGAAAAGGTACCCATCGCTCTCTGGCTCTGGGTCATCTCGGAGAAGATGCGCCCTTAGGGATTCCGGATCTCCTACTAAAGGCCCTGACATTTCCTGTAGTGGGGGCCGCCCAGAATAGTGAACACCGGAGTGGAGACTGCTAAGGGGAAGAACTGGAGGAGCAGACGGGGGCTTGGGGAATTAGCTCAGGTGGTAGAGCGCTCGCTTAGCATGTGAGAGGTAGTGGGATCGACGCCCACATTCTCCAGATTTTACTGCTTCGACCCAACGCTCCAGCTCGCAATTCCACATTTTCCAACCCTTTGAACTTACCTAGAAAACATTAGACTCTTGGAACGCAGTAATTTGGATGCTCTTTCCGGACCTTGCTTCTGGGCGAGTTCAAGACCTTCCTTCTTCGTCTCTACACGAGCTGGGCAGGGAGATCAACTATCAATATATGGTTTGTTTTCTGGGTCTTCAGAGGAGCTGTGGTCCCAAGGGACACACCCCGCTGCTCTGTGTCCCCGTCTCTCCTGCAGCTGCGCCCTCCCTGCCGCTCGCTCCAAGACGCGCAGGGAAGAGCAGAGTAAGGAAGGGCCCAACTTTCTCCTCAGTGGCCTGAGCTGCTGAACCCCAAGTAACCAGAGACGACTGCGAGCAGACACATGGGGAACGACCACGTAGAGTTGTGTATGAACTCTTGAACGCCCCGGGCGAGCCGTGGCCAAGCCGCTCGGACCCTAGACCAGACAGCATCGGCGACGAGAGCCGCCCTGCGCGGTAGCCCGCTGCCCCCGTCCACACTGGCCGCTGGGGCGCGCACACTCCGGAGATCTCCAGATAGTATCCTAAAGGCTTTGAAGGTGGAATGGACCTTGAAACCACAGCACACAGAGGGCCAGTTGGTACTTGGAACTTGAACACAAAGCAAAATACCCACAAAAACGAAGCAGGCACTCTTCTCCATGACATTTGAGTGGGACACAAAGCCTTATAACATAATACTTAAATGGCCAGGTTATCATCCAAAGCGATCCAGCACACGAAGAACCAAGGCGGTCTTCAGTCACTTGGAGGAGGGAATCAGCAGACGCCAGGACTGAGGTGGCTGACTTTGGAATCATCTGACAAATACTTTGAAGCTGTAATGACTAAATCCTCCAAGAAACAGGGACAAGCATTCTGTGAAATGAATGGAATGTGAGAAGAACTTAGCAAATAATCTGAAGATGCACATCCAAGTTGAAACTACAGAACTGAAAAGCGTACCAACCAAAATTATGAGTGAAAACACTGGATCGTCTCAATAACAGAAGCAGATGGCTCACAAAAGTTCAGTGTATACGAAGACAGAACAATATCAAGTACCCAATCTAAATGACAGAGAGCAATGACATAAATCTGCTAAATGCTGAAAGAAAGACCCGTTAACCCCAGAAGGCTCAGTAGAGCAAAACTATCCTCTGGACATAAAGGT
>NC_043706.1:3221167-3226664 GCF_006229205.1 Suricata suricatta
TCCCTGGTTAGAGGCACCTTACTCACAGACCATTGTTTGAACCTTTAAAGAAAAATAGCCTTGTCATAAGCTTCGGTTAATATTACACTATATATGCAAAATAAGACTCCCGCTGATGTATTTTGAGTGATGAATTATGTTTTTTGATCTTCTGTATTGTACTTCATTTCTGTCTTTAACTTTCTGTTCTCTCTTCCGTAAAAAAACAATGATCTATTCTGAAACATGTAACTTCCTAAGAAATTACAAACAATGTAATCATTAAAAGAAAGATGTGATCACCTATGGTATATAAGACACCAAGTTTCACAGTAAAGTGTGGTCTCTTCCACCACTCATGTGGTCTGTGTTCTTTCTTGTAGATATTTCACCGACACCAACCCCCTACTCAGAGACCCTTAGACTCTGGTGCCTGGGCTGGTCCCCCGCACAGAAGGATACTTAGATACAAAGAATGAATGAACAACAGCAGAGAGAGGACATATCTAGGTAAATGTGATACACTGTCATTCTCTCCTGAGTTCTTTAGAGTAAAGTTGATGATCGAAAGTGAAAATTACCACACGTCTGAGAAAATTACAACTTTGTATCTCTGTGTCTATACAGATAGCATCAAGAGGTTATGGCAAAGAAATTAAAGGGTAGTGAGGTTTCTTTATTTAACTTGAATGGTAATTTAATGATTCTAAGTACACTATGAAAAGCTCAGCATGCATATGGTAATCACTGGACCACTTAACTGACATTTAAATGAGTCAAAAGTAGGTAGCAACAGGAACAAAGAAGAATAAAAAACAAAGGGAACAAACCACTAATCAATAAAGTACTAAACTGATAGGCAAACCTATCAAAATATCATAAAATTAAATGTAAATAATCTGAATCTAAACATCTCAACTAAAAGTCAGAGATTGCCAGAATCTATTAAAATAGATTCGTCACTTTAAGAAATTCACTTCAAATACACTTATATCTGAGATTAAAAGTTATATGCAATAACTAGGATTTAAATACAAATTTGGAAAAAAATAAGTTATACGCAAGATTGAAGGTTATATACAAGACTGAAAGTAAAGAAAGGGAAAAGGTACACCGTGCAAGCATTAATCCGAAAAACCGAAGCGGGCATACTAGTATCAGTAGATTTCAAAGCAATGAACGCTTCCAGGTCTAAAGAGAAATGATGCATAATTATAAGGTGTCAGCTCACCAAAGGAATACTGTGTATTCCCTAAACGTGTATGCCCCGGCCACAGAGCTTCAAAACTCATAAACAAAAGCTAATAAATCTGAAAAGAAAAATAGAAAAATCCACAATTACAGTCACAGATGTCAACAGTCCTCTCGTGGATTGATGGGTCTAGTAGATAACAAATCAACAGACATAGCGAAGAACTGAACACCATCCATGATCTAATTGACCTTATAGAGCAAAACATGATTAGGCATGTTCTCTGGTGAACTGGGGAGACCCTGGGGCTTGGGGCCTTGACCCTGTCAGACCCAAAGGAATTGCTGAAGGTTCCTGGTCTTGTCTGGAGAAGGAATTAAAGGACAGACATGAAGTACATGGGACAAGCCACACAAGCAGGAAAGTTTATTAAAGTGAAGAGTACACTGTGGAGATATGCAAGGGGGTGAGAGAGAGAGAGCGCGCGCGCTGCAGGCCCTGGGGTTGGGGTTCCATCCTTTACTGTCAGCTGTTAACCCGGGGACAGAATATTCACCACTCGGGACTGGCTTCCCAGTTCTCCTCACGGGCTCAGGGTTTCCTGTCCTGGCGCCGCCATCTTGGGCCCATCTGGTGTGATGAGGCTTCTCCGGGACTGAGGCCCAGACAGGCCTCTGACCTTCCCCTCAGCTGGGCATGGCCTCCTCCCTGCTGGCCTCCAGGCTTCCTCTTAGAGCCTAGCTAACTGCCTACTGTGACAGACAGAAGGGCCAAGCAGTTGAGAGGAAAACAAGATCACATAAAAACTAAGAGGTCGAGAGTGGTCAGAGTGGAGGAGTGATAGTAATGAAACTGATGTTTTAGGGTAATTTATCGGTAAATGTCAGGGAGATGGCAGGTGCTGAAACCAAAAGGGATCATTTCTTGTCCATATTTATCCTTCCCTCTCTTGGGGTCTGAGATGGTCAGATTCCTCTCTCCCGTCTTCCGGCCTCAGCCCAGTTCAACCTTCTAGACTTTCCCTGCCTTTGGATCTACTGGACACACTCTGGCCTGATCCTGGTCCTTCCACCTTGACTCAGGGACACATAGAGCCCTTCTGAATGAGCCTCAGGGATACATTCAGAGAAATGGGACCAGTTGCCATGTACTGTAGGCTACCCCCTCACCCGACCGCCAGGCACTGTGTTGAGACAGCATGGATCTCACGGGCCTGCGGGGACCATCTGAAGCCCCTTCGAATTCTTCCTTCTGCCTGCACACATTTCTTTCATTCTTCAATCGTTAAGGCGGACTTTTAAAAGTACTTAACATAAGACAATAAGCTCTTACAGTCTGATGGGGAAGATCCCTGAGCAACAGACATGCACAATTTGGTAAAGGTCACAAGACAGATGTCCTCCGACATCTCTGGGAGTTCTGGGAGAGAGCGGGGACCGGAGGCAGGGACCTGACGCCTCCCAGAAGACGGGTTTGGGTCTGACGAGTGGCTGGACAAGCAAATGGCATGGTTTGGGCATTCTGTAGGAGACACGTCCTGAAGCCCAGTACCCCTAAGTCAAGTGCGGGCGGGGGGAGGGGGCGGTTGGGAAGAGGAAACAGGAAGCAAGAATGGGGCAGAGGCTGGGGCCTCACTTGCTCTGCAAGGCTTTACTTACCTGCTCAGGCCAAGGACCGCCCGGCTGAGTAAGCGGACCCCTGAGGAGGGAAACTCACCTGAGACCCATCACAATGGGGGATCTTCCGACGTCTTGGGAAATGGAAAAAGCCCAGTGTTTCTGTTTTCCACGTTGCCACTGAAATGTTCATTTCTGGACCTTCAGATCTTTTCCGTTCCTTTCCCCCTCAAAATCGGAGGCACAAAACCACAGCCTGTGCCCTGTCAACATTACCAGCACACGTTAATTCACCTTCCTGTCCTCTCAAGGATTTTTAGGAAGTGGGGACAAAAGTCACACATGGCCCGTACGGGGCTCGAACCCGCGACCTTGGCGTTATTAGCACCACGCTCTAACCAACTGAGCTAACCGGCCAGATACATGGGCTCCCCTCCTACACTCTACTAGATATTAAACATGATATTCCAATCACTTCCCAAAAAAGCTTTCAGATTCACCTTGGAGCTTGGAAGAAGTTGCGGTCCTCGGTTTCTTCTGAGCCCGGAATTTCAATTACAATACAGTGCTGCACCGCTCAAGTTCAAGTGTCACCTGCTTGGGGGTCTCACAACCGCCTTCTGTGCAAGGCAACCTCGGCACCCGCCCTCCCCCCTCCGACGGCTCTCTGGCTGTGCTCGCGGAGCTCGCTCCCAGGGTGGGACTCACCCCTGCGCCTCGTGGCTTCCAGCGCGGTCCGCACTGTGCTCTCCCCCCAATTTCTACCAAAGGCAGGACTTTAGCTCGTGCCCCTTTGTACTTGATTCGGGAAAGCACTCCCACGTTTCTCTTTGCAAAGGTCACTGAACAGGCGCGTCCCCGGCGGTCTTCGTACCGCATTTCTTCTCCCTGCGACAGGCGAGGGGCACGGGCTCTGCGCACAGACCGGCTCGGAGGGGTCTTCCCGGCGACGGACGCGCCCGCGGGGAGTCCGGCGGGAGGTCCGAGGACGATCCTCCAGTCCCCCGCCCGGCCGGCCGCTTCCGGAGCAGAAATTCACTGGGATTCCGTTCCGGAAGCTTCCGGAGGCCAGGTAACCGGCGGGCGGAGGAGCCCGGGGCCCAGCAGGACTAGCGCGTCTCCGCCGGCGGCCTCCCTTCCACGACAGGTTCGGGGCCTAGGGCCGGGACCGCGCTGCCAGGGTCCGAGTCTCCGCGAGGCTGTTGGACGGGACCCTCGCGACCCCCTCCCCCAGGTCACTTGCCACCGGCTGGCCTGTCCCTCCGCCCCGGCTTCCGGAAGTCCGTCCACCCTCCCGGTGAGCGCGCGTCTACGCGTCCGCGCACCTGTTGCTGCTGCGTCTGAGCTCTGCTTGGCGAATGCTCCCCCACCACCACCTTCCTCCTCCCCCTCCTTCCTTCCTCTTCCTTCCCTCCCCCCTCGCTTCCCTCACCCCTCTTCTTCCTTCTCCCTGCCCTCCCTCCCCTCCCTCCCCTCCTCTTCCAGGATGGACTGTGGGCCTAGCCTTGGGTAGAGGCGAGAAGAAAACCAGGAAAGCTTGGAGGAAATGCGTTGAGGAGACACAAACCCTCGTTGTTGCGTTCGTCTGGTCCAAAGACAAAGCCCAAAGAGGCAAGGAAAAGGCCACAAACCCCGCGGACAAAAACGGGCGAGGCCGGAGCCCAGCCGCCCGGGACCGGAGCGCGGCCTCACTCCGGCGGACTGACGGGCGGCAAACCGAGCACGAGCCTCGCGGGCGACAAGTGTCTCCCGTGTGACGCGCCCGCGGCCGTCCGGGGTCTCCAGAGACCAGCGTTGTGCTGCGGGTCCTTCTTATCAGGTTTCCCTGAGAGTTTCCCCCGTGGAAAAACCGCACGCAGGAAAAGCCCTTCCGCATCCCGGCCCCCAAGCTGGGAACTTGGTCGCCAGCCCCGGGGGGCATCCCATCCCCCGACCCCAGGGCGCATCACAGCCGCCGCGGGGCGAAGCCTCGGAACCTAGAAAAAAAAGGAAACAAATATTCTTGAGTTGTCAGAAAACAAAAACAGGACACGTGGGCAGCACGTGAAGAGAGGGAAGCGGGGCGGCCGCGGAGGGAGGGCAACCTGGTGCGGCCACTGCGGGAAGGGGAAGGGGACGCTTTAAAAACCTTAAAAATAGAACTACCATGTGACCTAGTAATTCCACTACAGGGTGTTTACCCAAAGACAAGGAGGCGCCACTTGGAAAGACACACGCACCCCTGTGTTTGCTGCAGCAGACTTCCAGCGCCAGATGTGGAGCCGCGGGGGGCTGCGGATACAGTGGAGCATAACTCGTGCATAAAACGAGAGAATGAGACCTGGCCATCTGTGTCAACTTGTATGGACATTGAGGGCATTCTGCCAAGTGATGAAAGTCAGAGGACAAATACCGTGGACTTCACTTGTACGTGGAATCTGAAAATCAAAAGAACAAACAAAGACTCATAAACACAGAGGATAACCAAGTGGGTGACCGTGACCGAGGGGCGCGGTGGGTGGTGACGAGCTACGGAGCGGGGATTACGAGGTACGCACTTCAGTTATCAGAGAAACCGGTCAGGGAGATGGAAAGTGCGGCCTGGGGAGCAGAGTGACGACCCTGCCGTGCCGGGAACGGCGCCCACCCTGTGAGGAGCGCTGAGGGACGCCGAGAGACGTGGCGTCACTGCTGGTGCACCTGAAACATAGGACACTGGGCGCCAGCCGTC
>NC_043706.1:3226764-3242563 GCF_006229205.1 Suricata suricatta
CGGGGCCGCCCCTCTGCGGGGGCCCCTCGCCCCTCGCCCCTCTGCGGGGCCCCCGGGGCCCCCGCATGTCCCGGGCCACAGGCGCCCACCCCGCGCCCGCGCGCCCGGGTGCGCTCCCCAAAGCGACCCCCGCGGTTCACCTTGCAGGTGCGAGGGGGCGTGTCTGCGGGCTGTCACCGCCTCGGTTAATTCACAGGCCGAGGATGCCCCGAACCCCACTTGAAACTCCCCTGCCTTCTTCCGTGAGGGCACTGCTTCTCCGCGTCTTTCAGGAATTCTGGGAATCACATTGCAATATAAACAATCCCATCGCACAGAATTCCTCATAGTTAGCACTTTTCCGTTTAAATATGTACTAAAGTATAATGAGAATGTGAAATTAGTAAGTTAATACAGGTACAAACAGCATTACAAATTGAAATAATAGAGACATTGTTTTAATTTTTACATGTAACAATTAAACGTGAATCATCACTAAATAGAATTTATATTTTAAAATGTAATAACAATGCAAGATTGCAGTTGGTAAAAGCTTCTGACTGTTTTTTCATACCTTCCTGTCTCTGGTTCTCCACCCCAGCAGAAGTCCTGTCACCTGGGCACTCAACACTGGGATCGATGCCTGGTTTGTGGTAGGCGACTTTGGAGGAGGGCATGAAATCAGATGGGCAATTCTACTGCTTCATATCAACAAAATCAAAGTCTAGAAACATGATCATTTCAATGGATGCAGAAAAAAGTATTTGACAAAATCTAGAACCCATATAAAAACAATCAACTAGCTACAAATGGAAGAAATTTTCCTTGACTTAACAAAGGATTTCTTTTTTTAAATGTTTATTTATTTATTTTTGAGAGAGAGAGAGCGGGCGCGCGCTCAAGTGCCGGGGAGGGGCAGAGAGAGAGAGAGAGAGAGAGAGAGAGAGAGAATCCCAAGCAGGCTAGGCGCTGCCAGCACAAGAGCTGGACACAGGGCTCAGTCTCACAAACTATGAGATCATAACCTGGGCCCAAATCAAGAGTGGGCTGCTTAACTGACTGAGCCACTCTGGTCCCACTTGGTAAAGGACTTCTTAAAAAAAAGAAAGAGCAGGTAACATTATACATAATGGTGACAACTTTCCCCTAAGAATAAAATAAGGGTGTCGACCCTCACCACTTCTATTGAATTGTTTTAGCCAATTCTTGAACTCTTTAGTCCATTTTTAGTCCTTTAGCCAAAGGACTGTCTCTGTTTCCAGATGACATGATCTTGGACATAGAAAATTCTAAAGAGTTGACTAAAAACTATTAGAATTAATAAACAAGTTCAGAAAGTTTGCAGAAGAAAATATCAACATAAAAAATCAACTATATTTCTATGTTTGCAATAAATGCTTTCAAAATGAAATCAAGAAAATAACTTACAATAGATCTTTTAAAAATGAAATACTTTGCAATAAATTTAACAAAGAGGACCAAAACTTACCCTCTAAAGACTGTTCAAAGAAATCAAGGTAGAAATAAATGGAAACATACTTTATGTTCATGGATTGAAAGACTTATCATTGTGAAGACAGTGATACTTCCCAAACGGACTGGCAGGTCCGATGCAATCCCTGTCAGAATCACAGCTGACTTCCTCGCAGAACTGCACGAGCTTATTCTAAAGTTCACACAGAGGGGCGCCTGGGTGGCTCAGTCGGTTGGGCCTCCAACTTCGGCTCAGGTCAGATCTCACGTTCGTGGGTTCAAGCCCCGCGTCGGGCTCTGTGCTGACAGCTAGCTCAGAGCCTGGAGCCTGCTTCCGGTTCTGTGTCTCCTTCTCTCTCTGCCCCTCCTCCTCTCATGCTCTGTCTCTGTCTGTATAAAAAATAAATAAAACATTAAAAAAAAAGAAAAATAAAATAAAATAAAATTCACACAGAATTGCAAGGGACCCAGAGTAAGCAAACCAATCTTGAAAAAGAACAAGTAGGGGAATTCAGGCTTCCTGATGTCAAAACTCACTACAGAGCAGTGGCACTTAAGACAGCGCACTAACACGGGATAGACATACAGATCTGTCCGCGCCACTTGTCCGTTCCGCCCCAGCCGGCGGGGCGGTAAATCGGGTCCGTTCCTGAGAGAGTAGGGCAGGAAGGGGCGCACAGAGAGTGAGGCAAGACAAGCGATTTCTGATCAAGCCCAATTTATTAAGAAAAAAATCCACACCTTTATAGGGTTTGGGGCGGGAAACTGACCCAGGTTGGTTGCCAGGTAACAGAGTCAAATGATTATTAGAAAAAGAGGAAACTGAAACTGAAACTCCAAACACAGCATCAAAAGGAGAGCCCAGACTTGCGTCTGCGATGCTGGGCAGGGGTACTTGACACTGCATAAGTCCGAATGCGGTTGATCTTTTGTTCAATTTGGCTTCTCCTGTCTGGCCCAGTCTGGCCGTCCCCAATGCCTGGATCAGGAAATGCGCTCTCCTGGCCTCTAGATGTTAATCTGGTTTTTCTGGCCAGACCCCATAGAGAGTGACATATCCTTGCCTCAGGCGACCGGAACTCGGCAGTTCCCTACAAGATCGGTATACCAGAATTGAGAGCCCAGAAATAAACCCGTATATCTATGGCCAGTTCAGTTTTGACCCGGCTGTTAAGACTATTCAATGGGAAAGGATGGTCTGGTCAGCAGAAGGTGCTGGGACAGATGGACAGGTACCGTCAAAGGAATGAAGGTGGACCCTTAAGGCAGGCCATATGCAAACGTTAACTCGAAGTGGATTGAAGATTTAAATGTGAGAGCTAAAACTCTCAGAAATCGTAGGGGTAGGGGTGCCTGAGTGGCTCAGTTGGTTAAGCGTCATGGGTTCGAGCCCCGCTCTCGGAGCCTGGAGCCTGCTTCAGATTCTGCGTCTCCCTCTCTCTGCCCCTCCCCCACTTGTGCTCGGTCTTTCTCAAAATTAAATAAGCATTTTTAAAAATTGTAGGGGGAAATCTTCATGATTTTGGATTTGGCGAAAGGTTCTTAGATGTGACCCACAAGCACAAGACAGAAATGAAAAAAACGAGTAAGTTGGATTTCATCAAAGTCAAACCTCTAGTGCCTCACAGGACACAAGAGAGACAAAAGACAATGCACGGGATGGGAGGCAATATTTGCAAATGACATATCTAATAAGGGTCTTGTACCCAGTATAGATGAGAAACTCTTATGAATCAACAATAAACGATGCTGCGTGTGCAGATCAGAATGAGTATGAATTCCTGCCCTCTACAAACATAACAACCTAATGAGGACGATAATCAGGCAAACCACAATTATGAGGCCGCGTAGCCCCTGACTGACTGAGTGCACGGACTGCTGGAAAAGCTTACCCCGTCACTGCATCGAGGGGTGAAGGAGAGTGTGTAGGGAGGAGGGATAGAGGGGTGTTTCAGGCACCCGGAAAAAATGCCAAGGCCTGGAGTGGACTCGGCAGCTGGGGTTCATCTGTTTTGGAGACCTAGAGATAGTGCGTGTGAGTTCTGGCGGTGAAATGATGCTGGGTATATATTCAACGTTGAGACACTAAACGCCAAAGGATACTAACTTTATGATGATAACAGTAGGTGGTCAGTCAACACTTGTAAGAAGTGAGTTTCTTAACTAGCTTTGCAACTGCAAGAACACTCTGGAGTTGTGTCCCATGAGGAAAAACTTGAAGGGGGAAATCTATTTAATAGATCTATAGTAATATTTTTCATTTTTTGCGGAACCTGCACACTGCTTTCCGGGCCGGCTGCATTCCCACCAGCAGTGCGAGAGGTTCTCTTTCTCCACATCCTCGCCGACATCTGTTGTTGCCTGAGTTGTTCGTGTTCGCCATTGCGATGGGTGTGAGGTGGAGTCTCATTGTGGTTTTGGTCTGTATTTCCCTGGAGATGAGCGATGTTGAGCATCTTTTCATGTATCTGTTGGCCATCTGGATGTCTTCTTTGGAAAAGTGTCTATTCATGTCTTTTGCCCATTTCTTCCCTGGATTATTTGTTTTTTGGGTGTTGAGTTTGCTAAATTCTTTATAGATTTTGGATACTAACCCTTGTTCTGATATGTCATTTGCAAATGTCTTCTCCCATTCCATCCGTTGCCTTTTAGTTTTGCTCTTTGTTTCCTTCGCTGTGCAGAAGCTTTTTTATTTTGATGAGGTCCCGATAGCTCATTTTTCCTTTTGTTTCGCTTGACTCCGGAGACGTGTCAAGTAAAAAGTTGCTGCAGCCAAGGTCAAAGAGGTTGTTGCCTGACTTCTCCAGGATTTTGATAGTTTCCTCCTTATGTTTAGGTCTTTCATCCATCTTGAGTTTGTTTCTGTGTCTGGTGTAAGAGAGTGGTCCAAGTTCATTTTTCTGCATGTCATTTTCCAGTTTTCCCGGCAGCACTTGCTGAAGAGACTGTCTTGATTCCATTGGATATTCTTTCCTGCTTTGTCGAAGATTAGTTGGCCATACGTTTGTGGGTCCATTTCTGGACTCTGTTCTGTTCCATTGATCTGAGTGTTTTTATGCCAGTACCATACTGTCTTGATGATTACAGCTTTATAATCCATCTAGAAGTCTGGGATTGTGATGCCTCCAGCTTTAGTTTTCTTTTTCAGGGCTGCTTTGGCTATTCCGGGTCTGTTCTGGTCCCATACAAACTTTAGGATAGTTTGTTCTAGCTCTGTGCAGAATGCTAGTGTTATTTTTTTATAGGGATTGGGAAGCTGTTCTATATCTGCAGCGTGCTGACCACGACCCCTGTGCTCGCCCGTCCGCAGGGCGCCCGTGAAGCAGGGCTGGGGGGTGGGGGGAGAGGGGGGCTCCCCGCGCGGCTTTACTCTTCTCCCTCCTCCTGCGCAGGGCTGCTCAGAGCCTCCCGGGCCCCAGGGCGTCTAGGAGAAGCCCCCCGGCCCGCTCGGTCCAGTAGTGCAGCTTCCTGAGGGTCTGAACCACCTGGAAACTAGAAAGTGGCACCGGAATGGAATTCGTGTCAAGGTCGTAAAAACAGGCTGAAAGGGACAGACGTCAGGGGGAATTAGCTCAAGCGGTAGAGCGCTCGCTTAGCATGCGAGAGGTAGCGGGATCGACGCCTGCATTCTCCAGTTTTGCTCCCCGCCCCCCCCCCCCCCCCCCCCCCCCCCCCCCCCCCCCCCCCCCCCCCCCCCCCCCCCCCCCCCCCCCCCCCCCCCCCCCCGCCCGCCCGCCCGCCCGCCCGCCTCCGGGGCTGCACCTGCCGCCGGGGGTACCCGCCGGAGCTCCTCGCCTCCTCTGCGTGCTTCTGTGCTAGCTCAAACAGAAAATAAGCAAGCAAACAAACAAAAAACCCACCCCTAAATGTTACACACACGAACAAAAGGACCAGATGATGGGCCAGAATGGCTTTGGAGCCTCAGCTCAAGGTTACTAAAGCATTTTGTGTCTGGGAAAAGCACACTTTCTCCTTTGGGGGTCCCAAGTGTGAGGCGCTGCCTAAGAAATGTGCCAGGAGGCACACGCAGGAGAGTCTGGCTTTTTCTTACTGTTTAGTGTTTATTATTCTTAATAAAAACACATTTCCTATTTTATGGACATTATATTTTCTTACTTATTTTTATTATAACACCGTTTTATTATTTTATTCACAGTGCCAACGCATGGTCAGGTGACAGATGTAGACCTGTCTTCTCTCAGATTGTCTGAAGGTTGGCTAAGGATCAGGAGAGGAAAGACAGGGAAGGAAAGAGACATTTGGGGGCAGGGGGGTGGGGAGGGGTGTGGGCTGGCGTATTAGCCCTGCTGTCACATGTGGGAGAGGTCTCATCCATCTCTCTGAATGTGCTCCAAATAAATTGGGAACCGGATTTTCTCAACCGCGAGGAAGCGCATTTAAAAATGTACTTTTGAAATTGCAACATTATCCCGTTTGACTAAGAAACCGCATGATGGTCCACATTAACCACAAGTCCCAGTCTCAGCAGCGTCCCGCTGAAGGGGCCTAAGGTCCCGGCGCAGGGCTCGGGAGACCCCGTGGGTCCTTGGGGCTGGGCCAGGATCTGTCCCTGTCTTCACCCCTTCGGCCTCTTTCCCATCTCCCAAATCTCTCTCTCCGACACCACTCGATTCCTCTCAGCCGGCCCTCTATTGATCATAGTAGAAAAGCATTTTCATTGATTAAATGTGCTTTTCTATTTCCTCGTTTGTAAATGAACCCCGTAAGTGTTGTACATAGTAATGCTCGTTGTTGCGTGTGTACCTCGTGTGAGAATCTCATCCTTAGGATGCACACTCCCTGCAATCTGGGCCCGTGAAGGAAGACCCCGAGGTGGCCCCAGACCACCTACCCTCCCAGGAAGGCCAGTGCCTACCGCCTGCACACCCCCCCGCCCCCTCCCCTGCGGCTCCTACTCTCCAACCACGTTTCGTCCGGCACAGGGACTCCTGTGGATTTGTCTAGCCCTGACTCAAGCCCCTCTGTCACTGCCTCGTCTTTATTGGTCCCAAATTACTCTCCCCTTCAGGGCTTCTACCCGGATGGCATTTCTCCATTCGTCACATAGTCATTGAACAAAATCCCTACTAGATGTGTGCTATCCTTGGAGGAAATGATGTTCCCGTCTTAAACAAGAACCTACTTGGTTAAGAAACGGACGAAATCCACCACAACTCGGGCACAGCTGAGCTCGCTTGGCCCTCGCTGAGATGACAAGGGAAAGAGCCTCCCACTGGCCCTCGGGACTGAAGATCTAGGAGGCCATGGAGCAGGTGCAGCAAGAGAAAGTGGGGCAGGGATGAGGAAGGGGAGTTCAAAGAGCCATGGATAACCTCCATCCGGTTTTCCTTTCAGCCACGCGAGCCTTGAGGTCAGTGGCAGGAAGCTTCCGTAAGCTTTCTCATATGGGAAGTGGAGACGGTAGGCTGTCTGTCACACGCCGCCTGCGTTGACACGCGGACAGCATCAGGGACAGGCCTGACCACGGCACTTGCTCAGTAAGTATCAGCTGCGGTGTCTGTACAGGTCACTGGCCTGGTCCTCTGGGCCTGTGCTAAATCAACGCTTCAGGCGGGAGTCTCCGGATTAGAATTAAAATTCTGAACACGCGATAGTGGCCCCACCCCAGGCCCCCTACTCTCCGTGGGCAGATCTGGGCTCACCTCCAACAGCTGCGCAGGGTCCCCGGGGCCGCTCTTCCCCCAGGACCAGCCACTGGCTCAGGCCTGAGGTGCTCTCGGGGCCTGCACGGCCCAGGGGAGGGGGGCCTTCTGAGCTCCTGGCCTCGCCAGGCTTCTGTGGGCGTGAGGCTCAGGGAGGCTGTGAAAGGGAAAAGTGGGTCATGTCCAGGAAAGGGGCCGGGAAGGCCAGGGCCCTTCCGGGCAGGGGCGCAGTGGGGGAGAGGGTCTGCAGGGGGGGACGGGGGGGGGGAGGAGGATATCTTTCACCTTTCTTACCGTAACCCCAGACATCTACGTGTTTCTGGAACTTGGCTTTCCTCCGCCCATCAGCAAGGAGCCCGCCTCTTCCCTGCTCCAAAATGTGCCGGGTGAATGCAGGGGGACCATCTGAACAGATGACATTCTCGGAGAGTGGTCCTTCCTGTAAGTGAGCGGCAGCGTCTAGGAAACCTGGAATATTTTTCCTCACTGACCACGAAAGGTCACTTCACTCTCGGTTCCCCCCAGATCTCGTGCAGCACTGCAGGGGGCAATTTGGCCAAATCTATCAAAATTAACCTAGCAGCTGCACTTCTAGGAACTCATGCTACGGAGAGTCTTCCATGTGCCGGGAGACGTGTACCAGAAATAACTGTGGCCTTATTTGTGACATCAGCGGACCAGAACCTCCCTAAAGACTCTGAGCAACAGAACAGTTAAATAAAATGCAGCAAATGCACACGCTGAAGCTTGAGTGGACGGGCAAAGGGGGAAGAGGAGCCCAAGAGGAAAGGTCAAGAGATCCAAGGTCTGTGGCTAAAATCAGCTTTTCACAGCATGGACAGCAAGGGACCAGATACATAAAATACACGTAGGTTCACACATACCTCCTTGTACATTCCTTAGGTGTGTCGGGAAATACACATGAGCATTTGCTAACTTTGACGGCATTTGGGGTGGAGTAGGGGATTGAACACGAGGAACACCGGCCCTCTTTGGAAAGCCTCTGGAGTAGTGAACTGTGTTAATTTGTTACTGATTCAAAAATTATATAAAATTTAAAAGGAAGGGGCGCCTGGGGGGCTCCATCGGTCAAGCATCAAACTCTTGATCTCAGCTCAGGTCATGATCTCGAGGTTCGTGGGATGGAGCCCCACGTCAGGCTCTGCGCTGGCAGCACCGAGCCTGCTTGAGATTCTCTCTCTCCCTCTCTCTCTGCCCCTCCCCTGCTTGCTCGCTCTCTCTCAAATAAATAAATAAACTTTAAAGAATTACTAAAATTAAAAAAGTAAAAGTCAGGTAACTGCCCAAATAGTCTCTACACTTTCCTATTTTTCAAAAGGAAAAAAAGGGCAAATATGAATTCGTTGTATTCTTTATCCCCAGCCTCTTGCTCTTACAATGCCCAAAGCTGGGCTGGGGTGGTGACGAGGGGACAGAGGGGGAGCTCTAAGGCAGGGGGCCTCACGGCTTCCCACGGGGCTCCGATGCCGCAAGGGCCAGGCGGGGTCCTCAGCGAGTCCACCAAGGGTCCCCGGGAGTGACCAAGTGCAGGTGGCAGAAACCGCAAAGCTAGCATCTACTCCCCCAGTGCTCAGGCCCTCGGTGTGGAAAGACCAAACAGTGCCTGCGTGCGGGAGGGATTTCAGGGAGGCAACAGAATGTGGCCAGCGTGGCATCCCCCTCCCACCGCTGCAGACCCGGAACTGCAACCAGGCGGAGCTTCAGCCCTGCACGCGCCTGTGGCTGCTAAGCCCACACCTGCCGTCCCATCAAACATGATGCCCTTCCGTTCTTCAGTCTCAGCCCTTGGACAAGGGACCTCCTGCAGGTCTAACAGGCCCTAGATCAAGTCTCTGTCAGGCTGTCCCCAGGCCCCAAAGCTCAATTAATCACTCTTTTAATTGAGTCATCTAAATATCATATTCAGGGGTGCCCCTCTGACTCAGTCAGTTGAGCGTCTGAATCTTGGTTCCAGCTGGAGTCATGATCTCACAGTTCATGGGTTCGAGCCCCATGTGAAGTACATGTGTGGAGCCTGCTTGAGATTCTCCATCTCTCTCTTCCCCCCTCCCCTGCTCTCACTCTCTCTCTCTCAAAATAAATACATAAAGCTAAAATAAATAAGGAAGGAACACATTCAGCAAGTGTGGAATTTGCGGGATGAGATCTGCGGCTGCCAGGATCATGCAGGCACAATGACATTGCTGTGCAGCGGAAGTCATTGGACTCTGAGATGACTGAGCCACGGGAGAGACGTGCAGCCCCGGAACTCCAGGGAAAGCGCTCGGCCGCTGGTGCAGGTGAGCGGGTGGCCTGCTGGTGGGTGACACGGACCAGGGACAGTGAGACGGCAGCACAGTGCTGTTGGGGCGGGGTGGGGGCTCAGGGAAGAGTGAGAAGCAGGAGTCTAAATGACAGTCTCCAGACTGTGCAGGGCCCCCATCCGTTTCCAGATGGGTCTTGTAAACATCAGAATTAAAGCCGAACCTTGATTTCTTTCCACCGATTATTTTGTTCAACAACTTAAAACAAACCAACAACAACAACAAAACCCCCCACCACATTCCTTTTTATGTCTACAGGACAGAATGTCCAATTGGCATTTTAAACTTTAAAAAGTGCTCATGTTGAATTACATATAAATGATCATTTTTCCTAGTATACAAGGTTTTTCCACTTACCGGTGGGAGAGGCACCCGGGTCGGGATGTGCAGACACAGGGCTTGGGATGGCCTTCCCCAAAGCCACCTCCTGGCCAGCCACAGCAGCCCATACAGAAGGAGATTCTGGAATACCTGTACTACTATGGGGCAGTTCCTGATGTGGTCTTCCCGCCAAGGGACCTGCTCCCTTCCCTGAAACTGGGAGCTGTGCCCTGTGCTGGAGACCAGAGGGCAACTGATTGTCCTCACGCCCGCCCCAGGGCGCTCTCGGGACGTTAGGCAGTTATTCGGTCCTCACTTCATCTTGGTGGCCTTCAGAGTCAAGGGGGCATGGCATTCGTGGATCTGAAAGAGGTGATCATTTCTGATGATCCAGGCGGAAGCCTTTCCCAGGACCTCCTCCTGGGTTCTGCGTCACCCTCAGAAATCTTGGGACTTGCGCTCTTATTGAAGACGTGAAAAGCTTGTGAGCAAGCATCCAAAGAGGGACTGTCCCACTGCCCAGTCCCGCTGACTGGGTCCCTTCCCCCGCCGTCTAGACCCCAGTCAGTTCTGAGAACGGACGGGGTGGACTTGCTTTTCAGCTGGGAAGTTTGAACAGTGGGCTTCCATCTCCGGGCGCCTGTAAGACAAAGGGGGCCACTGTCTGGGCGCTGTGTGTGGCACGGAGAACGGCCTCTCTCCTGAGGCGAGCGCCCCCTGCCGGGCACGGCGATCGGACCCGCGGGGCCCGGCGGAGGGGAAGGGGTCCCGGGCGGCTAGGTTAACGCCTCGGGAAGGACAGGCTCCCCAACACTGTCTCCTCCTCTCTTCCTGCGCGAGTTCAGCGTCTGTAAAGGCCCCTGGTGGCCCCTGCAGCCCCCGGCGCGAGACTTGCCGGCCTTCTTCCTTCCTCCCGGGGGCAGGTCCACGCAAACCCCGGGTCCAGGTCGCAGAGAGGCGCCGTCCGCACTCATCGGGGTGCCTACGGCCGCGGGCGCCGGCCCCCCGCGCCCCCCGCGCGCCCCGCGCAGCCCCGAGTCCTCGCCAGCTCGGCCGCGTGCCGAGGCGAGTGCGGTCCAACGGCAGAAAGACGCAGCCGATTTCTCCGTCTTCTGCGCCCCCGACGCTGAGAGCGAGAAAGGCAGCCCCATTCAGGGCGGGAGACGCCAGGTCCCAGCTCCCCGAGGATGCTCCACCGCCTCCACCGCCTCGTCTCTAAAACGAAGAGGTGAACACGCTCCCGGGCAAAACGCTTGCCCTCTCTGAGGCTCGAACTCAGGACCTTCAGATTATGAGACTGACGCGCTGCCCACTGCGCTAAGAAGGCGATAGAATGCCACTTACGGTAAGACTTTAAAGGAATCATCGGATTCCTGGAAACCATGACGTGCCCGCCAAACGGTGGTTTGACCTTTGGCCCGTGTTTCCCGTCTTACTTTCTGTTGATCTGGATCGTCCTTCCCCCGGAGACATGAACTTTTTAACCGTCCACCGTCTCTTCTGTTGGGAGTAGTAGACTCACTAAATAACGCTTCAATACCTCCCAAATATCTCGATAGTCTACACTTTTCTGTCAATGTAAGTCTGCATTTCCACCTGTATCACCTGCCTTACTCCCCTCGAAAAACCGCAAACGGATTTGAGAAGTCTCCGTGTTTTCTCCACCTCCAGGCAACCAAAACTTCAGCTGAAGAGCTTACTCGCAGGAGGACGCCAGGCTGACTCAGCCGGTGATCCAGGGGCTCCGAGCTCATGAGTTTGCGCCCACATGGGGGGTAGGTTCTCCTTCTAAAAACCTTATTCACATAATTTCATTTAGTCCAATTCAATTTTTTTGTCATAAATCTGTATATCATTATCCCCATTTTACTGATAAAACCCAGGCTCCACAGAACTAAACCCACAGCTGCAGTTGGCAAAGCCAGACTTTGAAAGCAGATTCTGCTAATTCCAAAAAGCATGCTTTCTCCACTTTAGACCATGTTCTCTCCACCATTCTTCCCCACTTTACCACATTCACTCAAGCAAGCAAATATTTATACAATTATGGATTCTCCGGTCCATTCAACAAACATTAATTCACAATCTGCCACGGGCTTGGCATGTGGGCTCAAAACTTTCAAGGCAAGCTTGGCCCTTTGTCCCTCAAGTCAGATAACTTGAGACCATCCATTCTCAAAGAGAGGCAAGCAGACCCAGGGGGGTCCTGAGACACTTTCCAGGTATGTGAGACCATTTTCATAATATCAAGGCTTTATTTGTGATGCAAAAAGCTGATGGTCCAAAAAACACTAGATAAAACTGCTAGTTCCTTCTGTGGATCAAGTATCAAGAGGTACTGACCCCTGACTGTATCCACAGCTGCCACATTCTCTGGGGACAGGTGTTTTCCTTAAGAATATTCTTGATGAGGGGCACCTGGGTGGCTCAGTCGGTTGCGCATCCTACTTTGGCTCAGGTCATGATCTCACAATCTGTGAGTTCAAGCCCCACGTCAGGTGCTGGGCTGACAGCTCAGAGCCTGGAACTACTTCAGAGTTTGTGTCTGCTGCTCTTTCTGCCCCTCCCCTGCTCTGTCTCTCAAAAATAAATGAATGTTTAAAAAAAAGATAAAAAAAAAAAAGAATATCATTGATGAAGCAGTAAAATATTTGCTTTCATGGAACACCATTTTTCTGTGAAAGAAGAAATAAGAGACAAAACTGTAATATAATCACATTTTCTCAAAAAGAAATCAGCCTGTACCAAAAAATAATAAACTCAAAGACAGTAATTGAGAGGATTTGGTTGCAATGACAAGTTATTAGCTTTCAGGTGAAAATCGGCATTTAGGAAACATCATGAACTTGCAGCTTCCCAATTCTTACAGACATTTCTGATGAGATCGGTGATAGTTTTAATGAATGTTCTTTTCTGTTAGATATTATACACTGAAATATTTCAACATTTGGAAAAGCGAAATATCCCAGTGGACCAATATGACCGAGCTGTTACCAAATCACGCATGGGTAGAGGAGCCATTCAAAGTTAGTGAGGCGGCTTCAGATTGCACATTATGCCACTGTACAGAAGGTGCCATCTGTCGAGTTTGGGCATAAAATCATCAGAGAAGAATGTCCACGATTACCTGAAAAGGCTATTAAAATACTCTTCCTTTTCTAACAACATATCTATATGACACCAAACTTTCTTCATATGCTTACAACATTTTGAATGTAGAAGCAAATATAAAACTCTGTCTTCTACTAAGCCAGTCATTAAGGAGAATTAAACAAAAAATATATAGTTATTTTCTCATTAGGTGTGATTTATGATAATACCTAACAGGTTGATTGCTCTCATTGTAGAAAAAAATCTAACAAATAAATACTTTTAAATTTCCCATCTTAAATCTTAACATAGAAAACACTGATGGATATAGCCCACAAAGAACTTGGGGTTTCACAATAATTTTTTTTAAGTTCTTTTTTTTTTTAACATTTATTTTTTGAGAGACAGAGAGAGACAGAGCATGAGCAGAGGAAGGACTGAGAGAGAGGGAGTCACAGAATCCAAAGCAGACTCTAGGTGCTGAGCTGGCAGCACAGAGCCTGATGCGGGGCTCAAACTCATGAATCGTGAGATCATGACCTGAATTGAAGTCGGATGCTTAACCAACTGAGCCACCCAGGCGCCCCTCACAATAATTTTTAAGAGTAGAAAGAGTCCTGGTGCACCTGGCTGGCTTAGTCCGTACAGCGTGTGACCTTGATCTCTGGGTTTAGTTTAAGCCCCACATTGGGTGTAAATATTACTTAAATGTAAAATTCTTTAAAAAAGAAAAAAGGAGTAAAGAGTCCGGACTCCAGAAAGCTTGAGGACCACTACAGTAGACTATTTCTATAAAACCTCTCTTAAATCTCTCTTCCTTTTCATTGCATCATTCATTCAGCTCATTGGGAACACGTTCTGTGCCAAGCGCTGTACTGGGGCTGGGAACTCAGAGGGGACCGAGCACTCCTTGACCTCAGGAGCTGACGGGACAAACAAGGGGCCAGTTCCATACTCTCACACTTCCTCATTCCTATGATTAAATATATCCTCAAAAATACTTCATTTTGATAACATGACCCTCCTGCTCTGTATAAGTCAGCAGGGCCTGCTGTAACAAAATCCCACGGACCGTGTGGCTGAGACCACGGAAAGTTTTCTCACAGTCCTGGAGGCTAGCTCAAGATCCAAGATCACGGTGCTGTGGATCTGCTTTCTCCTCAGGTCTCTCTCCTTGGTTGTGGAAGGCTGCCTTCTGTCTCACGTGGTCTTTCCTTCGGGCCTGCCGGCGTCCGGTTTTTCTCCGGGGCCTAACCTCCTCTGCTTAGAAGGACCAGTCAGGCTGGAGCAGGGTCCACTCTAATGGTCGCATTTTAACTTACTTACCTCTCTATCTGCAAATACATCCGCCTTCTGAGTTGCCAAAGGCTAGGGTTTCAACATAGGAATTTTGCGGGGATACAATTCAGCCCATAACAAGCTCAAATTTTTTACATTTTTCCTTCTCGATTTTCAGCCTTTGCCATCACTACTTCCCTTTATGAGCATTTTGAAGCCCCCTCGATTAAAAAAGCCACACAGTTTTGCTCATAGAGGAATTCCAACGTGTGCACCTGGTCCGTCCACCCACGATTTCTCATCTGCATTCTTGACATTTCCATTCTTCTACGAGCTTGTCTTCTTTTTCTCTGGACCCCGTGACCCCCTATCAGTAACCATCTTATGGGTTTTGTGATTACAGTATTCAGTGTGGGTGTGCTGTATCTTTTATGAATGCCCCCCAATAGGGGGCTGAGCACAAAGGGTGAGAGAGAGTGGGAGATACAGGCCTGCAGTCATGGAAAGAATAAGTCACAGGGATGAAAGGCACAGACGGCACAGGGACTAGAGTCCGTGGTGTTAGGATCGTGTCGTGTGGTGACAGGTGGGGGCCACACCTGGGTGAGCAGACCTAACATAGGGAGTTGCTGAATCACTATGTTGTACACCTGAAACTAATGTAATGTGTGTCAACTACATTTTAACTTAAAATTTTTTAATTAATTAAAAATTTAAATGGGCAAAGGATTCAAATAAAAATTTATCTAAAGAAGATGTATAGGGGCCCCTTGGTGGCTCAGGCGGTTAAGCTTGCAACCTCGGCTCAGGTCATGTTCTTCATCAGCAACGTGCGCACCAGGATCCCAGGAATCACAAATCTATTTTCCACGGGATGTAAGAAAAGTCTCTCTCTCTGGAGTCCACCCCTAGGCTGAGCTTAGATTTGCCCAGGAAAACCCCACCCTGGAGCCCTCCCAGACCCCGACTATTTCCTTTAACTGTCCTGGGAAGTTCCACTTCAGTCTTGATTCCGTCGCAGCCCTAAGATCACTGTCTTGGTGCATGCCTCCGGAGGACGGGGGACCAGCCCACGTACCCGCAGCCAAACAGTCCCCGAGTAGGGGGTTGGTGTGGGCGAACTATCTATAGGAAAGAAAGAAGACAGACAACGTGAATGGTGGTAAAGCCACACTTTACTAAGAAAGTCAGTGTCTTTTATGCCATAGGGGATTACACATTTTTTTTTCTTTAATGATTACATAGTTTATGGTCCTTGAAAAAGTAAAAAGATGCTCTGGGAAGGATCATTTTTCATCATAGAAGAGAGAACAGCCGTGAGAACAGAAGTAAAAAAACAGGAATGAGGGAGTCTGTGTCTCAAAGAATCTTCTTTTCTTCAAGGTCCTTTAGCAGTTATGTCTGGGCAAGATGCTTATCATTCAAGGGGTTAATTTTAGACAGAGGATTGTGTTTGCCCCAACAGCAGGCAATGAGCTGGGAACAGAAATAATGTAAGGGAAAGCTGGTGCCACTAACTGACCCAAGTTGATTCAAGACTTAAAGGTATATGCCTTTTTGCTTTTGTAAAGCAACAAGAAAAATCATAGACAGGTTAAATAGAAGCCACATGTGCAGCGCAGGAGGCCAAATGTTGCTTCACAGTCTTTCAACGTGTTCCACAACTTCCCA
>NC_043706.1:3242663-3247885 GCF_006229205.1 Suricata suricatta
TGAGCTGGGAACAGAAATAATGTAAGGGAAAGCTGGTGCCACTAACTGACCCAAGTTGATTCAAGACTTAAAGGTATATGCCTTTTTGCTTTTGTAAAGCAACAAGAAAAATCATAGACAGGTTAAATAGAAGCCACATGTGCAGCGCAGGAGGCCAAATGTTGCTTCACAGTCTTTCAACGTGTTCCACAACTTCCCAGATTTTTTCTCCTGTGCCCCGGAGGCCTGGCCATCAACGGTCGCTCTGCAGGAGGTTTTTTGGCCTGCTGGGCCCCAACACATGCCCTAAGGATAAAATACACCTGCCTCTTTATCACGGGAGTTGCTTTAAGGAATGATTAAAAAGAGAAGAGAGCATAGCATCTGAGGAGGATTCAAAAGTCTTTCAAACAGAATTCCATTGTATCTATAAAACATATCCTTCAAAAGAGGTCTCCTCTATCTCAAACCCATTGATCACTTTCCTCTACAGCTCAGTTGTCATTTCCAAGCTGAGCCAAGGCTTTCCTCCCCACTGTTGACTTGCATGCCTAATCATGCTTGCCTAATCGGTCATCTACCCGTTTGAAGTCACTTCCCATCTAATTCACCCTTTCACCCAAATGTGGCCCGTGCACGAAGCCTCTGAGCCCGCCCCTCCCCCAGACATCCAATGTCGAATCCTCCTCCCCACCTACCCATTAGCCCAAACTTACCTCTCTCCTTTCCCACATCACCACTTCCTTATTCTTCCCAAGTATTTGACCTCAACTGGAGACAGAAATCAGTCTCTGTCTCCTATAATCAGATCTCATTATCTTCAAATACTCACACGATCTAACTCTCTCTTGTGGTATCTCTTCAGCCCTCCCAAGAGGCATCCTAGGAAGGTTTGGAATTTTTTGCCTCATCATGAATCCTGCTACTTCATATAGATGAATTCCCTTCACACAATCTGTCTCTCCTTCCCCACAAAGGGGACTTCTACGGCTGCTAAACAGAATACTGGATGCCCGCTTCAATTTGAATTTCAGATAAATAATAAATCATCTTTTAGTGTAAGTAGCCCCATGTAAAAAAGCTTAAAATACATTATTTATCTAAAATTCAAATATAACTAGGCCCCTGTTGTTTTCTTTCTAAGTCTGGCAACCCTAGATACCATATACTCTCCTTAGGACCGATATAGAATCTCATTTTCTAGCGTCTCATCCCAAAAAAAGTCTCGGACGGATGAAATGTGCCATCCAGGGCGCAGGTCACAATCTCTAACCACTCACCCCTCCTCACGATGGTTTCCCCTCACCCTTCAATCTCCAGACCCAGATTCTCTTCAGAACCAAAGCAACCAGGAGGGGCTCCCAGACCCGAAGTGAATTCCCAGATGGCAAACAGGTGACTGTGGGAGAAAAAAAGGAAAGGTCTGGAAGGACGCTCTCAAAACGAGGCACCGGAAGCAGAGAACAATGGCAAAGACAACACCACATCAGTCACCAAACAAATATTCTGAGAACGAAGTGGGGACCCAAGCTTGGGACAGGAGTCAACTCTTTCAGCCTCAAACTCGCATGCTGTCTCCCTTCCACCTGCCCTGCGTAGACTCACGTTCTGTCACGAGAGGAAGAGAATAGCGGAGCGAGAACTCAGAGAGAGGCAGGCGAGCTCAGGGACACGGTGCTGGAGAACTCGGAGAAGAGGACAGTGGTGGAGGAAACGGAGGGGTTTGAGTTCTGGGACCAGGGTTGCTCAGTAGGGGTCAGAGCCCAGCCTGAGCGCCTCCCCCTGCCGACGCGCGCCTGGAGAGAAGTCTACCGGAGGCCTGCACTTCCTAGTGTCCCCCTGCTCCCACATTACAAGGTCTGGGTCGGTAACACTACCCAGTAGGAGACCTCGCCCCCAGTCAAGTAACCGCAGCCCACAGCGGTCACAGGCTCCTGCTTACCCTTCGGACCAGGAGGAGGCCGTGGATCACCTTCAAAACAGATGTCCCAGACTCTACTGAGTGTCGGCCTGAACAGGAACATGGCTGGTTCCGAGTGAAAGCAGGTATCAGTCTATTTCGGCAAGAGGGTGGCCATGAACTTGAGGGCCAAGACAGACACCTGACCTGCTTCCATGAGTTCTTCTTGGCAGAGACCTGTGTCCTGGCGAGGAAGGGCCGGAGGCACTGCTGGCGCAGGACAAGCTGTGCTGGGGAGCGTCGCTCTGCTACTTCTCCTCCGGATCGGGGCGGCTCCCTCCACCTGAGCTCTTTTGAAAGGAGACTTCAGACGTGGCCACATCGCCAGCTGTGTTCTGTCAGAGCGTCCACGCGAAGTCCTGCCCTCTCCCTCCAATCCACTCCCCTCCATCCGTACGGGAGCCTGAATGCCACCACCTTCATTTCATTTCTCGGTACTTTTTTTTTTTTTAATGTTTTTAATTTATTTTTGAGGGATAGAGAGAGACAGCATGAACGGGGGCAGGGCGGGGGCGGTCAGAGAGGGAGGGAGACACAGAATCCGAAGACAAGCTCTGCGCTGGCAGCACAGAGCTCAATGCGGGACTGGAACCCACGAACTGTGAGATCATGACCTGAGCTGACGCTGGATGCTCGACAGACTGAGCCCCTCATGCATCCCTCGGTACTTCTTTAAGCTGATTCTCAGGTTTTTTCATTGTTGTTGTTTTAGCTTCTCTTATTCAGTGGGTATCGGTTTCATCATCCTCCCTCACTGCAAGGGAGGTAATTTTTATTCCACTGTCCACTTACTTATTTGGGGATGTATTTCTATGGAAGAAGGAATATATTACATATCAGGGGGTGGGCAAATAGGTAAAAAAAAAAATATGCCAAGGGGCGCCTGGGTGGCTCAGTTGATTAAGCATCTGACTTCGGCTCAGGTCATGATCTTGAGGTTTGTGGGTTCAAGGCCCACATCGGGCTCTGTGCTGATGGCTCAGAGTCTGGAGCCTGCTTCAGATTCTCTGTCTCCCTCTCTCTCAGCCCCTCCCCTGCTCACAATCTGTAAAAATCAATAAGCATTAAAAAAAAAAGTTGTGCAAAAATAAAAATAGACCACTTAATTTGATATAATCCAGCACTTGCTACATTTACTTGACAAAACAACCATCTATGTGGCCCAGCCCCACCCCCAGACTCCCAGTGTGCTACCCATACTCCTCTTCTGCAGGAACAGAACTGTAGCAGGCCAGGTGGTGAGGGTCTGGCCAGTGAGATGCAGACGGATGACCAGGCTGCGGCTGCTGATGCTTCACTTAACAGCAGCTGGCACAGCCCTTCGCCTTTTCTGTCTCTTCCTCCGTCTTTCTGTCTGAAATTAGGGTGTGATGGTTAGAAATCTCCCTACCAGATAAGGGATGACGGGACATGAACTGGAAGGAGCCTGGGTCCCTGCAGACTGTGGGGCAAAGGCATCGCGACAGGCATGACCTTTTGTAACGGTCCTCCCGATGCTCCCAGGCAGAAAGCCCTCTTCCTCCGATGTTCGTGCTCCACTCGCTGCAGATCTTTCCTCGAATACAAATCTTCGTGAGTTAGATGTGTCCCCTGTGCACAGGGTGCCGGACTGAAGCCCATTCTCATCAACTGGCGTTGGATACTGTATTGAGAATTCTAACCCTAGGGGGGTTTTTTTGTTGTTTTTTCCCCCCACCCATCCCCGGCCCTCTGCCCGCGTCCCTTCCTGGCCTCAAAGGGACACCCCCTAACCCTAGGTTTTTACTGAGTGAAAACAAAAGTCACAACTGATCGGTGTTACCCGCCTCAAGGAAGACTAGGAATTTCTTTGCCCCATAGACTTGCCACCTCTGGACTGGGCATATGTCCATTTCATGTCAGCAGTGACTTCTAATGGGTAAGGAACCAGTCTTACTTTCTATTTCCAGTGCCCCATTAGGTTATAGGATAGAATGCGAACTGCATGAAACGTTAAGATAAAATGAGACTCCAACGAGGAGCAGCGGGGCGCAAAGCCACAAGGACAAACTCGGCTGGGGCCACAGGGTCAGCACCCTTGCCACCAACAGCGCTCCACGGGCCAGCTGGGGGGGTGGTGCTTGGTCAGTGAGGTGGCCACCGGCGGGAGACTTGCCAGGAGTGACCAGAGGCTCATCTTCCCGTGTACCCCCCAGCGGCTGCGGGACACTGGGGCACCAGGGCCAGGGAGACAGGCTGCCGCCGCGGGGCACTGGACCCCAAAGTCCCCGCGCACCTGCACAGCTCCGCTGGCGACCAACCCCAGTATCTGCCGCGGCGGAGCAGACGCGTCCTTGCCTGGGCTTCTCCCCGACGCTCTCGCACGGAGACAAAGCACAACCACATACACACTCAACACGAAACACGGCACACCTCCACGTGCAAAACGAACAAACCTTCTGGAATGTCTAAAAGTAAGAAAGAGTTTTATCTGAGCCCAACTTAGGACGGCTGCCGGGGAACATGCTCTTCATGGGAAGAAAATGTTCCAGAGAAGGAACTGTTTTTTACAGGGTTATATGCTTTTCTTTTTTTTTAACATCTTGTAAGAGCTCAAAAGATGATAGATTAATCCACAGGCAGGAACCACGAGTTTTCTCGCACGGAACGCCATGGGTGGGAGCACCGACCGTACCTCCAGCACAAGCTGGTTCTCCTTAGGCGCCTCCTTCCCGGAGCAAACGCACGATGCATCTGTGGCCATAAACTCGGCTTTGGGTTTGAACAAATTTTGTGTACAGTCATGCTAACTTAGAAACCTAAAATGGCTTCCCTCTGGGGTACCTGGCTGGCTCAGTCAGAGAGGAGCAAGGGACTCCTGATCTTAGTGTCATGAGTTCGAGCCCCACACTGGGTGCAGGGATTACTTAAATAAATAAATAAACATTAAAAAAATAAAATAAAACAGCCTCCCCTGCGTATGAAGCCTTTAGAGTTTTTCTCTCATCACACCTCCTGCAGGAGCTGTGGCTTCAGAGCGTCTCCAAGCGCTGCTCACACCCTGGAGACTTCGGAATCGCACCCCCCGCCCCCACCTGGAGGAAGGCACCGTGCAGAGCGTGGTCACTGAGTTCAATGGCACCCACTGGGAGAAGGCCATGAAGGAGCCCAAAAGCCTCAGGAACACGTCTGAAGAGTGAGCTCCTGCTTCTCCTTCCTGAAAAGCTGTGATGACGGGGGCCGCAGCTCAGCGGTGGCCGCCTCACCCCCCCCCCCCCCCCCCCCCCCCCCCCCCCCCCCCCCCCCCCCCCCCCCCCCCCCCCCC